>NW_027206512.1:18279849-18474849 GCF_024711535.1 Dipodomys merriami | reverse complement strand
GTCACCTAGGTTAACTGGCACACCTGGAGAAAGTCACCTCCCCCTCCTCTGAGGTAACATCCTGGCCCCTGGCCCCTCCCCACATCACTCCTCCCATTGGATCAAGGGAGGGCCCTGAGGTCACATCCCCATCCAATGTGGCCACACCTCCCCCCACCTGGCCGCAGCTTCTCACTGCCCCTTTCCTACTTAAACCCAGGCTGACAGTGGCTGGTCCCTTTTCCGCCGTGGGGTCTGCACCATCCACAGGGAAGGCAGTCCGGGATGAATAAACTTCTCTTCCTGCCTGAATACCGTGTGTGTTCTCTTCAATGGCTACCTAATTAAACCTAATTTATTATTCACTTTTTTTCTTCAGTCTTTCTCCTATAAAGCCCAACTTTTCTGCTTGGTTCACTGGAACATTTACTCTCTTACAGAATGAAGTGTTGCCAGATTCTAGAGTCATAAATACAAGCCAATTAGATCTTTAAAGCTGTCGTAATTTTGTCTTTTGACAGACCAATAGTAAATATTTTATGCCTTACCAACCCCACAGTCTTATTACACCTACTCAAATCTGCCTTCATAGCAAGAAGCAGGAAGTAGCTTTAAAATATGTAAATATGAATGAGTATGGCTGAGTTTCAAAAAAAAAAGTATCTGCAAACAGGTGGGCCAGATTTGGCCATGTAAAATAATAATGTGCTAACTTTTGGTTCTCCAGAATTTCATTTGGTGTGGCTGGAGACTTACAGTGCCTCCTCAAGACATTTGGCTCATGGGACCCACTCCTTCCCCAAACCAGATTTAATGGCTTCAATTTTTGTATTAATATAAATCTGAAACAAACTAGGAAGCAAGAGAATCAGTAAACATTTACATTGTGGTATATTCTATGAGATAACTGTCCTACACACTTAAAAGATGACAAGGAATAAAGACCTAGGAAGCAGGTAATGTTTTAGTCTAGATTAATATAATAAATGTTATAAATGTTACATAAAGCTTTGCTTGGGTCCTGGATCAAAAAATGAAAACAGCCAATTAGAATGTCAATGGAACAATTGTTAAATCTAGGTGATTTTTTTCAACTACTATGGCAAATTTCTGTGGATTTGAGTATGTGTGTGTGTGTGCATACACACATGTACCAACATTGGGGCCTAAACTCAGAGAACCATACTTTTACTTAGGTTGTACCTTGAAGACCAGTGCTTCACCACTTGGGCCATACTTCCAATGCCAGCTTTGGGCTGGAGATAACAGTTTTATGGACTTTCTGCCTGGAATTGGCTTCTAACCTGGGTCCTCAGATCTCAGCCTTGTGAGTAGCCAGGATAATAAACATGAGAGGCCCACATCCAGTTATAATCTTAATTTTTTTTATTTAAAATAAATTTAAATTTAAAAATAAACACTGTAGTGCTCAGTCTATATATTCTACGCTGTGGCTGTTTTATATTGTTTTCACCTTCTGCAATCTCTTTCATAACTTTCTGCTCTGGCTTGCCCCATCCTCCACTCATCTCCACAGGAGTGCAGTATAACATATCGCCTATCATAAAAGGATAGCTTGTAGCCAAGTTCAGGGGCAGCCCCACATCCTGTTATATAGTAGCATTGACCTTGTCCTCCAGTGCATTTTAGTCTCCTCCCTCCCAGAGCAGTGTGGGAAGTAGGTGGCAGAACTCCCATGGTGAAAGAATCATCTGTTTACTCAGTCCTCAGCCTTAGGGTCTGACTCCCGGACTCTTTGGGGCACAGCCCAGACTCCCCTCTGGGTCATTTCCGGAGTAGAACTTGAGCTCCTCCCTCTGCCTTTCCATTTCCTTCCCCTGCAGTTACAGGCCCTCCCATTGAAAACTCCTTAAAGGGGATGGGAAGGTTGGCAGTTTAAATTAGACACAGTATTTAACTTCTCTGAACACCAACTGGTGGTACTCAAGATATTTCTTGCTAGTGAATATTTACAATTTAATCTTTCCTTCCTGGCTGAAAGGCTTCTAGACATGTGAACTTTGATCTAGGATAATTACTTAGCTTAGCCTTTATATTCTACAAGAGAGCTCAGCTGATAGAGAGTAAGAGACTTTAGGACAGGGTTGCCTGAGGGCAAAGTGCAAAACCATTGTTTGAAGTCCACTTAAGTTGCAATTCTACTGAGATAGTATCAGTTCTTATCAAACATCTTCAGGGAAGAATCACCTGGAGAGCTTTTAAAATAACAAACTTTGATTCTGTAGGTCTGTGGTAGGACAAAGTTCTAGACACTTAAGGCACTACTGTTTTAGGTGTGAGTGTAGGTTTTTTTTTTTTTTTTTTTTTTTTTGAGACAACTGAATGGCAAAAGGCCCCAGCGGGTGTTAGGGAACTAGAGAATAATCCAGATTAGGGAAACTGCTTGATTTCCACATTCTAGTGTTCTATCTTCATTAGCATTCATTTCTGGGGCAGCAACCAATTCTACCAATTCCAGTATTTGTTTTACTAAAGGAGATTTCCCTCCCACAGAGATTTTAATGAAGTAAGACTCTCTTTTTCAAAAGGAGCAAAAACTATTGTCACCTGCCAGCTGAAACCTCTTTAAAAAGTACTTCAAGAAGCCTGGTGGCCGTGGCTCACGCCTGTAATCCCAGCTACTCAGGAGGCTGAGATCTGAGACGGGAGGTTCAAAGAAAGCCTGAGAAGGAATGTCCTTGAGACTCTAATCTCCATTAACCACCAGAAACCCAGAAGTGGCACTGTGGCTCTTCAGCTCAAGGCTAGCACTCTGTTGAGGGACAATGCCTAAGTCCAGAGTTCAAGCCCCATAACCGACAAAAACAAAAACAAGAAAAAGGAAATGTGATATATACATACATTATATATATTTATTTATATATTTGAATTCTATGCTTCCATCAGAAAGAATGACACCATCCCATTTGTTAGGAAATGGAAAGACTTGGAAAAAATTATATTAAGTGAAGTAAGCCAGACCCAAAGAAATATAGGTCCCATGTTTTCCCTTAATTGCAATAATTAGTATATGTCTAGAATAATCTTATAAGATGAGCAGAAAAATAAAAAAAAAACTATGCACATATGACTATATAAGTGTTAGGTTTTTCGCATTTATAAGATTATCTCTTTGTAGCTTTGTATGTCCCTCCCCCACAGTATAACCCCTGCTTTCACTATATTTGATGTCAGTATAACTTGTAGAGGAGATGGGGGAAAACAAGTCGTTTAAGGATACAGGTGGACCTGTTGCAACAATGAGAAGTACAAGTTGTCATGTCGAAAAGGAGCTTTACAATGTTGGTGGGGGGGGGGAGGCGGGGAGGACTGGGTGGGGCGGTGGGGGGGGGGAGGCTGGGAAGGGATGTGAAGGGTAAACAAAGAAGGAGGCTGCAATGCTTGATAAGAAATGTACGCATTAACCTGCCCATGTAATTGTAACCCCTCTGTACAGTGTGTTCACAAAAAAAAAAAAAGTGTTAGTTTTTTAAAAAGAGGTAGCCAAGTAAGAACAGCACCACGCACATGGTATTCAGGTAAGAGGTAGGTTTATTCATCATTCTGGCTGGCCCCAGGCCATGTTAGTCCTCCACGAGGCTGGGAAAGGCCTGGGAAAGACCTGGGAAAAAGAGGGCATCTGGGCCTGGGCTAGGCCTTATCTAGGGTATGGGTGGAGAAAGGTGTGGCCACATCAAATTCAGAAATAACCTCTTCCAGGTGTGCCAGTTGCTTAGGTAACGCAGGTACTAGTTGCTGCAAGGAGGCTGCTCGCCATCCAGGAGGGGACCTTACAATAAGATGATGCTAAATGAAATGAACTCCAAGATATGGACACAAGAGGGTTTTGTTGTTTTTTAGTGTACCATATGATTTTTTTTTGTTTCTTTTGTATATTCTTCCTCTATGTCACTCTATTTGATTTTGGTACCTTGCATCTTGTATATACATTTATCCAATTTGGGTAGAGGAAGGGGAATAACAAAATGTTGAAACAAGGACACAGGATGACCCATTGCAACAATGCTACTCACAAGATACTATGTTGGAAATGAACCTTACAACTTTGGTGGGGGAGAGGGGGGAGGAGGTAGGGGAGGGAAGGGATAGTAAGAGAAAAAGGAGGGGGTAACAATGCCTGACAAAAAATGTACTCATTACCTTACTGATGTAACTGTAATCTCTCCGTACAGCATCTTTACAAGAAAATAAAAGTTTAAAAACAAAAACAAAAAATAAAGAATAAATAAAAACAAAGGGCTGGAGATATAGTTCCGTAAAAGAAAGCTTGAAAGCTTGCCTAGTATATACTCTATCCTGAGTAGAGATAGGAGAGGAGAGGAGAGGAGAGGAGAGGAGAGGGGAAGGAAGGGGAGAAGGGGAAGGGGAAGGAGGAAGGCGGGAAAGGGAAAAAGGGAGAGAAAGGGAAGAAGGGAATACTGTAAAAGAAAAAGAGGGAAAGAAGGATGGAGAGAATGAGAGGGGAGGGAAAGAGAAGTTAGGCCCTTAGAATGTAACCTGCCTCTCATTCTCTTAGTGGACATCTGGAGAGTTCCAGTTTTATAGTAGCTGTATCTACTAAGAATTTCCCTTCCGTATTAGTAGAATCCTGAGAGGCATTCTATAAACTTAGAAACAATTGTTGCAAATCTTCTACCTGAAGAAAAAAAGACAGGTTCTTTAGATATAATATAGTTAAGATGTTGAATTCTAATCTTCCATCTTCTGTGTAATGGTTAGGTCTACCCCAGAGAATAGCCCTTTCCCCTCTTTTCGTGAAAGACAGCACTAGCCTTAACCAGAAAGCACTTGCCTGAAACCAGTAATTACCTGTAATTGTTAATCACCTAACTGTGAGTCAGCATGGACCTGGGGCTCTGAGGTCACTTCCTTCTCCTCTGAGGTTCTGAACTGCCCCGGGTCAAGCCTCCTTCAGACAGAGAGCGGTTCAGGCTCTGAGCTCACTTCCCTACCACACCTCCTCCCGACCTTCCCCTACATAATCTCTCTGCTTTTAGTTCTGGCTTTCTTCAGGCTTCCATCTCCTGGGGACAGGCACTTTGCTCTCTCCTTCCCCCTCCCCCCCAAACTCTTTTCTACCTGAACCACCTGGAGGTCTTCTTCTATGAAGAGAAGGGCTTTGGAAATTAACTAGGAGCAAAAATAACACAGCTTTTTTTTTTTTAAATTTTATTTTATTTGTGAACATACTGTACAGAGGAGTTACAATTACATGGGCAGGATAATGCGTACATTTCTTACCAAGCATTGCAGCCTCCTCCTTTGTTTACCCTTCACATCCCTTCCCAGCCTCCCCCCTCCCCCCCCAATCCCAATCCTTCTCCTTCCCCGCCCTCCCCCCCCCCCCCCCCCACGTTGTAAAGCTCGTTTTGGACATGACAACTTGTGCTTCTCATTGTTGCAACAGGTCCTTATCCTTAAACAACTGGTTTTTCCCCATCTCCTCCACAAGTTATACTGACATCAAATATAGTGAAAGCAGGGGTTATATTGTGGGGGAGGGACATACAAAGCAACAAAGAGATAATCTTATAAATGCGTTAGAAACACATGCATGAAAGAAAAAAACATTAAAATACACATCTAAGGGTTCATTTTCCTGACATCACATTATCTGACCTTTTATAACACAGCTTTTTTGTTGCTGTTTTTGAGACAGAGGATCACTATATCATTCATGCTGGCCTCAAAATTGACATCTTCCTGCTTCAGTCTTCAATACTTTAAAAAAAAAAAAGCTTTTGGTTTTTGCAGTGCTGAGGATGGAGCCTTATACATACTAAGACAAAGCTTTCCCTCTGAGCTATTTCTCCAGCCCTAGTCTGCATTTATGTAGTGTTTGCTAAACACCAAAGTCTATTTGAAAGCACTTCAGATATATCCATTCAATCATCAAAACAACTTAGGCATGTGTATCCTGTCAAAACGGGGAGAAAGCTAGCGAACAGAACAACTTCTCTAAATTGCACAACTAATAAGTACCTAAGCCAAGATTTATATGCAGATAGACTGTACCTGGAATTCCTTTGCTTCACCACCAGAGAAAACTAATAATGATTATAAATTAAAGTATCACTTATCATGGAGCTTGCTTTCAGTTTCTAATAGAAATAGGGCTTTAGTTTCTAAAATGTTAATGAGTTAAATGATATACTTTGAGGGTCTTTTGTTGTTGTTTAATTTTTGTCTTGCTTTCTCAACTAACTGTAAGCATTCAAGTTGGGACCTCACTGCCTATATTCTATATTCTCTTCTTTGCAATGATATTGCCTTTGTCTACCTTGTCCAAGATGGCTCACTATTGTGTACATAACTTGAGCCTGCATAAGGGGTGAATGGTGGTGAATGTGCGTTTTCCCTTCAAGGGCATCATTGGTAAGCACGCATCTCATTGACTAGTATGTAGTCACTTGGACTATATTCAACAAGAGAGAAAAAGAGTATAATCAATGAGGCTAAATGTTTAAACTTGAATTTGACTATCAGCTATATGTATATTATCTAGATGCACTTTTCATTTTCTATAAATTTAGTTTGCAAGTAAGAACTTATGTTTTGTTTTTTTAAAGATCTATTTGTAAGGAAAAAGGGTAGAAAAGTGCAGCAGCCTAGCATATTGGCTGCACTGAACATTGATAAAAGTGAACTATGCAACTCGTGGATGGAGATGGGAGAGAAGGAATGGGAGAAAACAAGGGAACAGATGACACTATGCCAAAGGAAATGTACTTACTTCTGCATGTATGTAAAGGTAACCCCACTATAAATCACCTCTAAAACAACAATAAAGTAAATTCTAAAAAAAAAGATCTATTTGTGATTGTAAAACACAGTATTGACTGCTTAGTGAGGCCTTGAACATCAGGCACTGTTCTAAGTACTTGTGACAAAACTTAATTTTCCTAGTGATTGTTCTTCTCTTCTGAAAGTAAGAGGACACTCATTTGAGGGGGAAGGGTAAATCTTGCCACCTGCTTTTGTTTTATTTTAATATTAATCTATTATTAGTTGTTAATATTAATAAACATTAATGCTCATTACCATTAATAATTTACCATTAGTAGTTGTAATATTCAGCATTCATTTCTTGGATCTGGTTTTGTTTTGTTTCACTTTGCTGTTTTGTTTTCATGATGTTGTTAGGGATGAAATCTAGGGCCTGTGTGTGCTAGGCAAGCACTTTGCCATTGAGCTACATCCTAGTCCAGGACCTTGTATTCTTGTTTGGCTTTTTGCTTAAGGCTAGCTTCTATTACTTGAGCTACACTTCCATTTCCAGATTTTTGCTGGTTAATTGGAAGTGAGAGTCTCTTGGACTTTTCTGCCTGGGCTGACTTCGAGCTACAATTCTCAGATCTCATCCTTCTGAGTGGCTAGGATTACAGGCTGAGCCACTGATGCTCAACAGTACTTTTAATATAATGAAAATTATTAATGCATTTGCATGTTGATTTTGAGTCATAGGAAGAAACTTTTCTAGAGTTTGCCTTGAATTTTCCCATACTTCCTTTTCGTACTTAATGAATGTTTCATTTCTTACAACTTGGCCTTTGAATCATTTGCGATCTCTCTCTCTTCCTCTTTCTCTTCTTCTTTCTCTCCTTCTCCCTCTCCCTGTCCTTCTGTTTCTTTTGGGCTAGAGACCTGAACCTAGATTTGCTCTATTACTGAGCTATACTCTCAGTCCCTGGAATTCATTCATATATATGTACATTATGAGGGAAGAATCTAATTCTATTATTTTCCAAGTGGCTTCTCAGTTGTTTCAATACTATTTATTAAAAAGCCTATCCTGGCCTCAGGGGTTGGAAATCCACTGTTATCATATATGAGATATACACATGTAGTCGAGTCCATTTCTGTTTGAGTTCATATATGATCTCCATATGTGCTTGGATCTATTTTTGTTTGATTACACATGCACAGCATCATATGGTTTTAATCATAGAGGTCTTGCAGTATATTTTGAAAGTCCATATAGTTAGGCCTTTCTTGTAGCATTTACTTTGCCCTGTTTTCCTAGATATTCTAGAATATTTATATTTCTTTAGGAACTTTATTGAATATCAACATTTTCTAGTTTCAGAAGAGGATATGTCAAGTGTTTTTGTTGGGCTGACATTAAACCCAACCTCCCCTTTACCACCATAGGAGAATTTGGAAAGACCTTCCAGCATCTAGTCATTTACCTGGTCAGTTCTGAGAGCATTGCCCTCAACAGCAGCCTTGATACTGCACTCCTTCATAATTTCCCCCTTCCTCAGACTCATTTCTTCCTGCCCCTCCCTGTAGCTCAAACTCTTTACACTTAAGTTTTACCCCAGTCTCCTTTTTAAAAGAAAATTTGAGCAAATATAAAAAGATCTTCCAAGTTTGGAGGACAGAATTCAGTGTAAAAGCTGAATGCTTGTGAAAATATTTAAATACTGTTCTGGAGATTGAAAGGTAAGAACCAGAAACATGGATTTAATCTTACTCTTTATTAAATTATGTGGAGGAGAAAAGCATTGTTCACATTGATTACAACACTAACCTGTACTGTGCTTATAAGAAAATATTCTTATCCTTAGGTATACACAACTTAAGTCAATTTAGTGAGCTACCAATGAGTTACATCCCAGCTCTTTCTTTTCATTTTATGCTTCTTGACTATTTGAACTTTAAATTTTTTTTAAACTTTATTTTGTTGTAAAGGTGATGTACACAGGGATTATAGTTACATAAGGTAAGGAGTATATTTCTCTTCCAACAGTGTTACACCCTCCATCATTTTTTCCTGCTTTCCCTCTCCCTCAATCCCCTGCCCCCCAAATTGTAAAATTCATTTCCAACATAGTGTTGAATGAGTATAGCTTTGTCCGACCCTTGGTTCATCCTTTGTCCCACTGTTTCTGTGATTCCCCTTCCCTGCCCTTAATCAGATAAATTTATATATAAGACAAAAGGTACCAAAAATTAGGCACAGTGACCATGGAGAAGAAACCAGAGGAGAAGAAACCAAAAGACAAAATACTGCAAGCTGTACACTAAAAGCAAAACAAAAAAAACCCAACAGGGACAAAAAAACCCTCTTATTTTCACATCATGGAGATAATTTCAATTAGCATCATTTTTATATGGTCATGTATACATAGCTATTGGGCTATTGTGAACCTCTGCTAGGACTATCCTAGACATACACTAATTATTACAGTTGAGGGAAACCATGGAGCCTATGTTTCTTTGGGTCTGGCTTACCTCACTTAATATGATTTTTTTCAAGTCTTTCCATTTCCTTATGAATGGGATGATATCATTCTTTCTGATGAAAGCATAGAATTCCATTGTGTATGTATACAATATTTTCTTGATCTCTTCATCTACTGAGGGATATCTGGGGTGGCTCCATATCTTAGCTATGGTAAGTAATGCTGCAGTGAACATAGTTGTGCTGGTAGCTTTAGTGTGGTCTTGTTTGTAAACATTTGGGTAAATGCCCAGGAGTGGGATTTATGGGTCATAGTGGAGCTCTATGTTTCATCTTTTGAGGCACCTCCATACTGCTTCCCAAAGTGGTTGAACAAGTTTACATTCCTACCAATAGTGCAGCAGGGCTCCCTTTTGGCCATATCCCTGCCAAAATCTGTTATTTGAACTTTTTATAATAATGAGTATGCATTATATATAAATACACATATCTATCTCTAGATATAGAGGACATAAGGTCATAAAATCTATATTCTAACAGTTTTCACCTAATATTAGAATTCTTGCTCTCCCTGATTTGCATTATCTTTCAGACTTCAACTGCATTAAGCAACCATATTTTCTTCCACATTTAGAATAGGGCTTTCCCTCAACCTATTCTCTATTCTCTTGGTCATCAGACACTAATTCTCTTGTTCCATATACAGTTTTTCCTTTATGATTTAAGCCAGCTAATTGGCTTCTAAAGAGAAGGCCACTGCCTCCTTATTCCAGTAAATTATTCCTATTTTGTCTTGGGGGAAAAAGGTCTCCCTATTTTTCTTGCCCTTCCCCCACCCCAGGTACTTTTGCTTTGTTGACAGTTTAAGAATGATCCTCAAGGGATTTATAGAATATCTTCTTCATTTTTAATAGCACAGCCTGAAAATATATAAAAGAAGCATTATTTCCTTTCAAATCTGTTTTTCTTCAGGCAATGTATTACCCATTTTTTCAACTATATAAAAGTTTGGTTTCATTGACTATTTTGGTCATTCCCCTCTGAATAGGACCCAGTTTGTCTACTAGCCTAAAAGAGGGATACCTCTCTTTTATTTATATTTATTTATATTTTATTTATATTCTCTTTAGGAATACAGTACCCAGTGTGTGATCTCATCAGGGCTAACCTGGATGTTGTTTTAAGACTGGTACACTATTATCACAGTGCTAAGAGTCGGGGTACATTCTCACCAGATTATCTTAGTCTGATCAAACTGCTATAACAAAATGCCATAAACGGAATGATGTATAAACAATAGAAATTTACCTTTAGTAAAGGTAAGCTAGCTTTCTCCAATTTACCTTAGTAAAGGGCTAGCTTTCTCCAAGATGTGCCTTTCTTGTTGTGTGTTTCCTCACATGGTAGCAGGCATGAAGAAGCTCCCTTGAATTTCTTTCTAAGGGAACAAATCCCATTCATAGGACTCTTGCCTTGAGCAAGTGATAAGGAGACTGAAGAGGTTGCCTCTGGAGGCTGAGGCAGGAAGATTTTGAGTTTGAGATAATCATCGACTACATAGGGAGAGATTGTCAAAAAGAAGGAAGGAAGGAAGGAAGGATGGAAGGAAGGAAGGAAGGAAGGATAAGAATTTAAGCTTTAGGTATCTAACCAGTGGCTCACGCTCATAATCCTAGCTACTCAGGAGACTGAGATCTGAGAATTCAAAGTCAGCCTAGGAAGACCAATCTGAATGGCTCTTATCTTCAATTAACCAGAAAAAATAAAAAACCTGTAAGTAGAGGTGTGGTTGAAGTAAAGTGGTAGAGTTCCAGCCTTCAATGAAAAAGTGAGAATGCAAAGCCCTGAGTACAATCAACACATACTCTCTCTCTCTCTCTCTCTCTCTCTCTCTCTCTCTCTCTCTCTCTCTCTCTCTCTCTCTCTCTCTCTCTCTCTCTCTCTCTCTCTCTCTTTAGAGATCTAACTTCAAATGTAGTCTGCATTTCTTCCAATATCAGACACTTTTTAATAGGATCAGATTTCCATGACATGAAAAGTGAGACAGAGGGATGGGTTTAGAATCTTCTGGAAAGAAGACATGCTTAGGATTTAAAAAGATGTCCTAATTCTTATGGTAACCTTGAAATTTCTGTGCTTGATGCTGAGGATATAACTCAAAGGTAGGTTGGTCTAGCTTGTTAGAGGCTCACCATCTAATAAAAAAGTGTGTGAGCAAAAGCTGAAGATCACATTAATCAAGGTACAGATATTATTACACAAGTGTCAACATCAGATAATACTTCTGAATTGCAAATATGACATTCTACACAGAGAAGTCACATGTCCATATGATCCCTGCCAATCAATTCTTATTGATTGAAGAACTGGTGAAGACATACTGACTGTTACATATAAAGAATTAAAGTGATTTGGAGTATTCAGTTTGATACCCAAAGATCACATCTCTTTAGATAATCACAATTTCCCGAAACTCTCCAATGTATTGTCAATATATTAGCACAAGATAATCAAGATAAGTTAAAAGGCCCAATCACATTATTCATAAGAATTAATAAATACTAATGTTGAAATGGAATGCCAAATGCTTTCTCTTGCACTTTAAACAGTTATGGTAATATTTTCTTTCTGAATTCATAGTACAAGTTATGAAAATAAAAATGTCTTGATATACAAGAGAATCTCTCAAGGTCAATTCACATTTGGAAAAAGCTTTGAAATGAAGTGTTTGAAGCATATACATATTTTAGGAATTTGGTCCATCCATATTCATTTTGAACTTTTTCCAGTACAACCAACATGTGTTACATTTACTGATTTTTTTTTTTCTCAGTGCAAATGAAGTCAAAGACTTCCATTCAAGTCACATAGGCAAAAATTTGAGATTCTCATAACTTCGACAAGTTTCAGTACATAGCCTAAAAGCTTTGTCTGGACTTTTAGCAAGATTCAGAACATAGACAATTTGCCAACAATGCACAATGTTTCTGGTTGCCTTTTGGGTCAGAGTTAAGATTATTCTTTTCCTAATGAATATTAATACTTCCTGTAATGCAATCTGCTGTACCAACTGTTGCTGAAAATATTCCCTTTCTTTCCCAGTTGCTAGAAGATTCATGTATTTACATTTTAATTGAACACAACTTTTGTGAGCCTTCTACTGGAAGGAAATCAATTCTGTAGTTAGATCATAGAAAATCTTTGTTTCTGTTCTAAACCATCTAATCAGTAGTAGATGAACAGAGGGCT
Source organism: Dipodomys merriami (assembly GCF_024711535.1). Taxonomy (NCBI): domain Eukaryota; kingdom Metazoa; phylum Chordata; class Mammalia; order Rodentia; family Heteromyidae; genus Dipodomys; species Dipodomys merriami. Next base: position 18,462,413 of record NW_027206512.1, on the reverse strand, counting down.
GAATAACTCAAAAGAAGAAACTAGAAGATGAAGCTTCTGAATAGTTAATGTTCCTGATTCAAAACCGAATCTATCCCAAGCCACTCTGCTAGATTAATTGATCATGATTCTAAGTATAGAGGGCAGGCAGGTGGTTTTTGTCTCAAATCCTGTCACTTTTCTTCAGTTTTGACAAAGTTAGGCATAAGACAGGGAGCAACAGAAGGTATAGAACAAAACTACATTGAAACTGGCTCTACTCTAGGTGTAAAGATACATTTTGCTGTGGCAATGTCTTTCATAAGGACAATATAAGAGAGAGAGAGAGAGAGAGAGAGAGAGAGAGAGAGAGTATGTGCTGGGTTTGATCCCTCAGCTTTTTTGCCCTACACCGATGCTCTACCAATTGAGCCACACCTCCATTTTTGGCTTTTTGTTGGTTATTTGGAGAGAAGAGTCCCCTGGATTTTCCTCCTGCTGCTAGTGCTAAACCTCAATCCTCAGATCTCAGCCTTCTGAGTAGCTAGAATTACAAATGTGAGCCACTAGTACTCAACTATAGTAACTTTTGAAAAGCTGTTTTTTATATGTATGTTTTAATATCATGCTTTCCACAAATATAGTTAAACATAATAACTTAAAGCCAATATTAAGTGTGAATTCTTATTAGAAAATAAAATAACCTGCTTAAATTTGAATTCTAGAAAAGTCTTTTGTATGTTAGTTGAAAAAAGTGCATTTAGGAAAGGCTATAAAAATAGATCATTTTAGAATCTATACTAACTTCTAGGAGAATAATAAAATTCAGACCCATGACTGAATTTAATTTAATTAAACTATATGAATTCAACCAAAAATGGAAATTCCATGAAAATCAATAAACGCTTCTTTTATGATTTCAGTCACATACATGAAATATTTGCTTAGTTGAAGATTAATTTATAAAATCAAATAACATCAGCTCTATCCCAATTACATAAGTAATATATGCTTACTATAAAAAACTAAAAAATAAAAACAAAACGCTCAAAGAACAAAATAAAACCACCCATAAATTCATCATTTATATTGTATGTTTTTCCAGATTTCTGTATGTGTAATGTATTTACTTATTAAACATATGTTTATAAAAATTTACATATGTTTTTCAATAAAATTGAGCTAAAGCTATACATATTATCTTTAGTATGCTTTCTCTCAACCCTATGCATGATTAGTTTTCATTTATCTTACTTATAATTGATATATATATATATATATGTATTATCAGCAGTATATGCTATAAGTAAAATTTCAATAGTGGTCATTGGAAATGAATTTGCAATCTCCTTTAGATTATTTCATTAGGTTTTTAAAGTCACTGGAATTCTAAGATATTTGAAATATTAGACTTTATATTCTCATATGATAGTTTTCTCATCTAGCGACTATTTGGCATTATTGGCCACCTGTTTTCACGTGTAGGCCCAGCATAATCTACTGAGGCATATAGTAGAGTTGTACATATACCTTCTACTAAATAAATAGGCTAGAGTTTTCTTGGGTTTCCTTGATACTCTCATATCATGTAAGTTAAACAAATCTTTAAAGTAGGGACAAAGAGATTAAATTGACATCATAATTTTGGTTACCATGACCCATAATTTCCTTGCTTGACTCATTTGTTCCTTGTCCTCACATATGTCTTAGCTTGAATTATTTTTATTTCAATTTACTCAGTAAAAATTACAAAGTCAGACCAGCAACAGGAAGAGTGCATTGGAATACAGTCAATGGGAGGTCCATTTATCTATATGAATTCAACAGTTTGTTAAGGTATATTTGTGCATGCATGAGACTAAAAAGTACCTTTAAAATAAACAAACACAAATTAATTTTTTGGAACATTCCAAAGTAATTGTATCATGGGTATCATCCAGATAATAAATATTTGGGGCCCTCCAGGCCACATAGTCTTTGCTAGAATTTACTTCTCTATTATATACAATAAGATAATGCGTGTAAGCAAATAAGTGTAGCTATGTTCTGATAAAACTTTATTTACAGGGCTGGGAAGGTGGCTCAGTGGTAGAGTGCTTGCCTTGCATGCATGAGGCCCTGGGTTTGATTCCTCAGCACCACATAAGCAGAAAAAGCTGGAAGTGGGGCTGAGGCTCAAGTGGTAGAGTGCTAGTCTACAGCTGAAGAGCTGAAGGACAGTGCCCAGGCCCAGAGTTCAGGCCCCACAACCTACAAAAAAAAAGAAAAAGAAAAGAAAAAAAAAACTTTATTTACAAAATCAGCCACCTAACTGTTCTTGACCTGCAGGCTAGAGTTTACCAACCCATGCTAGAGTTTACCAACCCCTGCTCTATCATACAGCTTGACTATACAGAAAAAAATACACTGGGGAATATTTGTATAATTATTCTTCTGAAATGAACTCACTTTTTTCACCTGGAATGAAATCATTATTTACCTTAAGATATGATTTCTACTAAGGATCTCTTCAATGAGAGTAATCACCTATGAGGCCACTGGCTTTCTGAGGAAAGTGATTACTTTTGCAGAAAGGGTACAGAGAGAGGGTCGTGTCTATGAGTTCCAAGACTAAAGGAAAGCAGCTAAGGTGTTGAGATATTGGTGAGCTTGAGTTTTAGCTCAATGGTAGAGCATTAGCTTAGCATGCTGGAGACAATAAGTTCCAGTCCTAGCATTGCAAAAAAAAACCCCACAAAACAGCATTAAACATTAAGGCACTGAATATGGAGGAAAGGGAAATTAAGGAGGCAGCCAGGGTCTAAATACTTAGTCTGAGACAGACAGACAGACAGACAGACAGACAGACATAAAGTAATTGAAAGGCTCCCTTTGTTTCACCCAAATAAAATTGAGCACTGCACCCTTTTACCAAAGTACTTTAAAACTCAAAGATCTTCATACATAGTAGCAAAAACACTCCTGAAATGAAGACATTCAAGTACAGCAGGGTAGACGAGCTACAAAGCAGAGCCAAGCCAGGTAATCACAGTCACTGGGAGGTTTGTCCTGTTTCCTTGCTTACTGTGGTTCTTGTTTTGGAGACATTTTCCCAGACATTAGTTATCCTGGCTAGAAAATGAAAAAGGAAAGATGACAAGAGTGATGGAAAGTCAGAACCAGCATGGAGTTCTTTATTAAGCAGTTTTGTATGGATGTCTATTGGGCCCACTTCTGCAGTGTCACTTAGACTTTATGAATAACAGGATTAATGGTGAACTCATCCAAGAGTTCAGAAGAGCTTTTGTAGTCTTCCTTCAGGACACAAGCCTTTCTGCCAAAGAATTTTGGCCTGTGATTAATGGTGACCACAGATTCTTTGATAGTCCCACTGAGAAACGGGTTCTCTTCTCCCTCAGATTCTCTGACTAATCGAATTCAGTGGAAGCGATGTGTGGGTTGCTAGCCCCAGGCTTGGAAACGATCTCCACTTCCCTAGTCTTGTAAAGCTTGTCTTTGAAGCACTTAGCTCCTTGAGAAAAAAGATTTTAAAAAAATACCCAATAAGCAGGACTTGAGTTTGCTGAAAAAGGGCCCACAGAGAGGCCTGGAGGTCGTATGAAGAATGAGGTGACTCTTTTAGCCATCTCATCAAGACTGTTTTAAAGCACTCATCAAGGAGTATAGGTAGAACTATCTTGGTCCTCCAAGTACAGCTCAGTTGCCAGCATATTGGGCAGGAGAATCTATCACCTAAACTCTTCTCAGATTCCTAACTCACAAAATTATGAAATACAATAAAAGGTCTGTTGTTATAATACACTAAATTTTAATCTGCATTAGCTAATTTCAACAGCATGCATAAATTTAAAGCAGTAGATGTGTGTGTGTGTGTGTGTTTGTGTGGTGAGAGAGAGAGAGAGAGAGAGAGAGAGAGAGAGAGAGAGAGAGAGACAGAGAGAGAGAGACAGAGAGAGAGAGAGAGAAAGAGAGAGAGAGAGAGACTGGGATTTGAATTCCAGTCCTTGAGCTTCTAACCACTTTAATTACTTAACTAAACTTCCAGCCCTTTTTATGCATTCAATACCAAGTAATTGCTTTGTGTATCTATCCATATGCTTTTAATAAAATACAAATCCAAGCTTGGGGCTGATGGCTCACTCCTATAATCCTAGCTACTCCGGAGGCTGAAATTTGAGAATTGTGGTTCAAAGCCAGCCAAGGCTGTAAAGCCCATGAGACTCTTATCTCCAATAAACCACCAAAAACAAAACAAAACAAAACAACAACAACAACAACAACAACAACAAAAAGAAGTGGCACTGTGGCTCAAGTGGTGGAGTGCTAGCCTTGAGCTGAAAAGTTGAGGGACAGTGCCCAGGCCTACAGTTCAAACCCCACGACTGACCAAAAAACAAAACAAAACAAAATAACAACAACAAAAAAACCCCCAAAAATCCATTCTTTGCTACTCTGTAGGTATGACCATCTTAAAGTCATTCTAGTTCAGTTTTTTTTTCCTTTTTTTATTGTGAAAATACTGTACAGAGGGGTTACAATTACATGGGCAAGATAATGAGTACATTTCTTATCAAGCATTGTAGCCTCCTCCTTTGTTTTCCCTTCCCATCCCTTCCCATCCTCCCCACCCTCTAGTTCAGTTTTTGAACACTGACCTTTGCCAAAAGAGTTCTAGGCTCACGTCAACTCATGATTGTCAATTAAATATTTTCCAATAAAATATCTTTGGTAGTACTGATATTTTTAATAAGTTTTTAATGTGAAAATACCATACAGAGAGGTTACAGTTACACGAACAAGGTAATGAGTACATTTCTTATCAAGCATTGTTGCCTCCTCCTTTGTTTTTCCCCTACCATCCCTTCCCTTCCACCACCACAAGGTAGTACTGATATTTGAACTCAGGGTTTCATGCTTGCTAGTCAGGCACTCTGCCACTTGCGCCATACCTCCAGTTCTTTTTTGCTATAGTTGTTTTTTGTATAGGATCCAACACTTCTGTCTGGGACTGACTTCTGACAGTTATCCTCTACCTCATGTTGCTTGAATCACAGGGGCACTACTACATCCTGCTTATTTGTTGAAATAGAATATCACTTTTTTTTTGCCTCAAACCATAACCCTTCCAATCTTGAAAGACTTTTCTATCATTTATAAGACTGTATATCAGGAATTTGGAGGATGGGTAAATTATACTTTATATATATACATATATATATATATACATATATACCATAAGAACAGGTAATATTTATTCATACACTTTCTTGGCTTTCCTGTCTGGTAATTCCCCAAGCTCAGAGCCAAGGCATTTATTGAATCTCTATAAACATCATGGTTATGAGCTCATGAGATCCACTAGTTAACTCATGGGAAAAAAATGTTTTTTTTTGTAATGCAAAAAAACTCAGTTCTATAAAAATTGTCTATAAAGATTAGTTTTCAATATAGTCTGGCATGGTACAGTATTTCTCAAAAAGAGTTCTGCAGCTGGGACCCAATGGCTCATGCCTATAATTCTAGCTACTCAGGAACTTGAAATCTGAGCCTCACAGTTTGAAACCAGACCAGGCAGAGAAGTTTGTGAGATTCTGATCTCCAATGTAATCACCAAATCTAGAGCTGTGGCTCAAGTGGTCAAGCACTCAGCACCCAGGCCTTGAGTTCAAGCCCCATGACTGTAAGGGGGAAAATTGCAGTTCTTAGGATATTAGTATATGATAATTGCATTAAAAGATCTTTGCAAGTAAGTTTAGAAAAATTTAGGAAGAAAATTGTTAAATATGCTCCCTCCCTCCCTCCCTAGAATTTTCTGAGAACCTTGAGTATGCTAAAATTCTATGGCCCTCTAAGAGATTCCCTCAGTGTGCAGAATCAGAGTTGACCGTGGTATTTGTTTTGAACAAGCATTTTATGGAATGAGTGTGGACTGAAACACACTTGAGGAAGTATAAAAAAGTGAGAAGAGTAGAACTTGAGCCCCAAAGCCACAGTTCTAATCCTGATCTGCCACATATTGCCTGTGCAAGTCATTCTATTTATGTCAAGATCCTCTCATCTGACGTGATCACTAACCCCATACATAGGCTGCTACCTTCAAAGCGTTTATAAAAAAGTAGATGAGAAAGTTTAGGTAAAGGTGACAGGCTCTAGTGACTGAATACAAGAAGAATGATTGACTTTGTACAACAACACACAATTCTCCTGCCTCAGTCTCATGAGTGCTGAGATTACAGAATGTACCACCCATTATCATTCTTTTGACTATCATCAAAGGGATTTTTTCATATAACTATATAATATTAAAATTATAGGATTTATTATAGAGCACACAGACCACTTCCCTCCTTTTCTACAGTTAAAAACAGAAGAAGAAGAATCAAGAGCTCTGAGCATATTAGGAATTTGGTTGTCATGCACTTCGAAGTGCCAGCGAGGATAGAATAGTTTCCTCCAAATATTCAAAGAGAGAAAGTAGAGTTATCCTATATAAACAAATGTTAAAAATAGGTGATAGGAGCTAGAGAAAACCATGTGAAGACAATCTGTCTCGCAATGTCAGAGTGACACTTTTGAATAGACAAATTGTCCTAAGGCTGCAGGTTCCCCCAGTTTGTATACTGATGGAGGTGGCTTCAGGGAGATGAAGCAGGCCTCATGTACAGTGCTCTCTCTCAGGATTGGATTCATTGGAAACTAACCATCAGCATGATGGCTTCACCATGTAGTTGGCACACTGCCTGAGAGAAGCCCCGATATATGAGAAAGTCAACTACAGAGAACTGTGTATTTTATAGGAATGCAGAGACACATTCTCATTGGAAGAAAAAACTTAAAGTTGTCTTTTCTTAGTGCACACGACACTGAGGAAAACAATTCAAGTATCCATGTCAAGAGTAGGGTTTGAAGGAGATGGTAGAGAACTAAATTCTTTTAATTCAGTTGGCATTGCCTATGGATATGATATAGCAGTTTTCCTGAATTCTGTTGTATGGTTAGCCGCAATTTTAGAATCTGTAATTTTCTCTTATCTGTATGAACAGCCTATTTTATTCAGATTTACTTATATGTATATATATACTTATTTATATTTAATTGAAAAGTGACTGTAATTAGGAAATCTAACAACCTCAAGACAAATTTGTCCAGCATCACCCTTTAGAAACAATGTATATTGAGATGTTTCTCCTACTAGACAGCTCAAGTACTGTTTTCTTGGGCCTAGAGAATGTGCTATGGATCAAAATGCCCTCTCCCACCCCCATCCCCCAAAATAACCAACAAACCAAAACCAACCAACAAACCAAGACCAAACAAACCTTGTCTCAGGGGAAAAAAAAAAAAACCAAAACCAAAAACACCTTACTGAGACAGGACTGACATTAGCAACAAAAGAGAACTGAGAAGTGATTTGAGGAAGTAAAATAAAGCCCAGCAAAGGCTAGGATGTTTCTGAGAAGCCTACTGAAAGCAGAACTCCAAGATATGCCCTGCATTTGTGCAGATCTGGACCTGAGTTTGCATATTTTATGATCAGAGTATGCTGTAACTAAAATAGCATGTATTCTTACTTAATTAATGAAGCTCGAGATAGGGTAGTTACATCCTGTTAAGTGCACATAAAAATAATAGAGCTAGTATTATTTAGTGCTTGTCATGGACAGGCAATGTAACTAAGATGTTTTACATGAGTTAACTTGTTTAGTTCTTTAATGAGCCTGTGATGTTTGCACTATTGTTAACTCTGCTTTCAGTAAACTGAAGCTTAAACAGATGGACTATTTCCTATAGCGTCAAACTTCAGATTTAATTCAAGATCTTCTGACTCCAGACCTGTATTTGTGACTGTTGTTCTGTAGTCTACCATACATTCTTGTTTCCATACCTTTGAAATATCTGACATGAAATTCATTTTTATTGTATTGATATATTGTCCCACAAGAAGCCCAGCGATCTGCACGCTAACCTTTAGGACATGACTAACTCTTCCATGCAAATTCTTAAAGAAACCTCCCTAAATTTTCCTTTGCCATGAGGATCAAAGATCTGTAAAGGTAGAGATAACCCTTTACTTGATATAGTAGGTACAAACAGACCAAGTAGCATCAATTTAAATATAAGCTAGAAAGGCTTCTGACCCTGATTTCATTTATGGTGATGCTCTATGTTGAGTGTAGGCTATGGGTGCTGCTGAAGAAACTATTCAGTCACAGTATATCTGTGGAAGGTTTTAAAATCACCTACATCAATGTCTACATATCTATATCTATCTCCTAAATTTCCTTCCTTCGGCAAGTGAGGATGCCCAGTTACCTGTACACAGAGATAAAGCTAGTGGACATTCAGTGTTCTAAAGGGGCACTTATATTCAATTTGTTCTCCCTCAGAGTCACCAACTTTCCTCAGATTCTCATCACTTATATATCACTTATATTGTTATCTTTGCTTATTATTCTCATCACTACCACTTATTAGAATGAGTAGAAACCTAGTTTTGAAAAGATGAATGCTGTAAGTATTCATTAGGAGCTTTACTGTTAGAAAAGGAACTGGGCTTTTAGAAAATGAGATGAGGTAGGTAAATTTTGATAGAAAACAAACATTGTAGAGGTCAATACAACAAGTCTACAGATCACCATCCAAGATGAAATACTCATCTACATATTGTGAAATTTTTCATCAACATAAGACCTTGCTATATAAGTTCCTAAGGAGAAGGAAGGAAAAATTTAGAGATCATGACCTTTTTGATGATATCATGTCATTTCTTTTTATGAAATTACACTGAAAGTGGATGGAGATTGTGGTTTTTTATCTAATGTCTTTGTATGGCAAAGTCAAAAGTTAGTCATATTTGTTCACCTTTAACTGGTACATATACAAGTGCCAAGAGCTTTATTGAATTCAGTATATTTACTCTTTACAACAACTATATGAGAAGTGTAATATGATAATCCATACAGTATTCCATATGTGAGGAATGTCAGGTTTACAAGATAAATAACTTACCTAAAATGATACAGCTATTAGGTAGCAAAACTCTGATTTGTCCTCCTATTGCTTCCTTTTGGGACCAGTATCAAGAACTTTGTGGGAGAAAATTCATACTAAAACCAGAAACAAATGTTAGACCAATGCAGGGAGAGGACATAAATGCCATCTCCTTAATATTGTCAGATGCCCTAAAACTTAACTTGTAAAAAATATTTTCCCTTAGAGGGCTGGGAAGGTGGCTCAGTGGTAGAGCGTTTGCCTTGCATGCATGAGGCCCTGGGTTAGATTCCTCAGCACCACATATGCAAAAAGAGAAAAGCCAGAAGTGGTGCCATGGCTCAGAAAAGCTGAGGGATAGCACCCAGGCCCAGATTTCAGGCCCCACAACCAGACCCCAAAAAAAAAATATATATATATTTTCAGAGTCAGCAATTTGAAAAAGTAGCATCGTAAAATCCTAGAAGGCTATGGCTAAAAAGTTATCTTCAAGCTCATCCTTCTATTTTAACAAATAAGGACATATATAGGTACTAACTTAAAATTCTCTATATCAATAGCATTCAGAAATATTTACTTAAAGCAAAAGACATAACATAGCTATTATTGGTACAGTATGGAAGGAAAATAGCAAAGGAAAACACAATCTGATAAGACCAGTTCAATAGCACAAGACAAAATCTAGTTCAGCCAATCGATCATCCATAAAAACATAGGAAATTTCCAAAACCTGAATTTCTTTTTCTTAATTTCAACATCTCATCTTTATTTACATGGGTTTGAAATCAAGGAGATATTTTTTAAAGTTTCTTTTTTTTACTTTATTGTAAAGCTGCTGTACAGAGGGGTTACAGTCACATGAGTAAGGCAATGAGAACATTACTTGTCGATCATTGTTACCCCTTCCCTGGTTGTTGTTTCCCTATCCCTTCCCTCCCCCACCTTCCACACTCCTTCCCACCCCTCCACCCCCACCCGAAGTTGTAAAGTTGGTTTCCAATATACTATCCTGTGGGTGACAAATGTATATACAAGAGTCAGGGTACCAAAATCAAGCACAGAGACAACAGGGGATTACCATAGGGGGAAGAACATACCAAGGAAACAAACAAAAAAAAATCACATAGTAAATTTAAAACAATAACAAGAAAGACCTCTTGTGTCCTTGTGTCCATATGTTGGGGTTCATTCACTTAGCATCATCTTTTTTTTTTTTTGGTCATGGGGCTTGAACTCTGGGCCTGAGCGCTGTCCCTCAGCTCTTCAGCTCAAGGTGAGCACTCTACCACTTGAGCTACAGCACCACTTCCGGTTTTCTAGTGGTTTATTGGAGATAAGAGTTTCATGGACTTTCCTGCCCGGGCTGGCTTTGAACCGCGATCCTCAGATGTCAGCCTCCTGAATAACTAGAATTATAGGCGTGAGCTTCTGGCGCCGGTTTACTTAGTATCATCTTCTATGGATATATGTACATAGCTTTTGAGTTTTTCAGCTCATTTGATAAGATTATCCCATATGTATACTAATTATTGCAAGTAAGGGAAACCATGGGACCTAAATTTCTATGGGACTGGCTTACTTCTCTTATTATGATTTTTTTCCCAAGTCTTTCCATTTCCTAACAAATGAGGTGGTGTCATTCTATCTGATGGAAGCATAAAATTCATTTACACACACACACACACACACACACACACACACACACACACACACACACCACATTTTCTTGATCCATTCATCTACTGAGGGTCATCTGGGTTGGTTCCATATCTTTGCTATGGTGAATAATGCTGCAATAAACATAGTTGTGCTGGTAGCTTTAGTATGGCCTTGTTTGTGATTAGGTAAATGCCCAAAAGTGGGATTAATGGGTCATAGGGGAGCTCTATGTGGAGTCCTTTGAGGAACCTCCATATTGCTTTCCAGAGTGGTTGAACAAGTTTACACTCCCACCAACAATACAGTAGGATTCCCTTTTGGCCACATTCCCTCCAGTATCTGTTGTTATTAGATTTCTTGATTATAGCCATTCTAACTGGGGTGAGGTAGAATCTCAATGTTGTTTTGATCTGCATTTCTTTTATGGCTAGAGTATTTCTTCATGTATCTATTGGCCATTCTTATTTCCTCTTCAGAGAAGTGTTTCTTTTAAGTCTTTAGCCCACTTATTTATCAGGCTGTTGTTTCTTTGAGTATTTATTGTTGGGGGATTTAATTTTTTGAGCTCCAAGTATATTTTAGATATGAGGCCCTTGTCAGTTGTGGACTTTCTATCAATCTTACTAGCTATATCCTTTGCCATGCAGAAGCTCTGCAGTTTGATGCAGTCCCATTTGTCCAACCTTTCTTTGATCTGTTGTGTTTCTGGGTCTTTATTAAGAAAAGATTTTGGCCTGTACCAAGGAGCCCTAGAATGTCTCCAATTCCTTCCTGTAATGTTTTCAGGGTTTCTGCTTTGACTCTGAGGTCTTTGATCCATTTGGAGTTGATTCTGGTGCAGGGTGACATATAAGGATCTAGCTTTAGTTTTCTACAGGTGATTAACCAATTTTGCCTGCCCCATTTACTGAAGAGGCTGTCTTTCTTCCATTCTATTTTCTTAGTTCCCTTTTTGAAGATTAGGTGGCTATAGGTCTGTGGGTTCATTTCTGGGTCTTCATTTCTATTCCATTGGCCTTCAGGTCTGTTTTCCAGTACCCAGCTGTTTTGATCACTATGGCTTTGTAGCAGAGTTTGAAATTTGGTATTGATATTCCTCCAGCACTTTTCTTTTTGCTAAGGATTATTTTTATTTTTATGATTCAGTCTTTTATGAATTTTAAGATTGTTTCTTCTATTTCATTGAAGAATGAGGTTGGGATATTGATGGGTATTGCATTGAATTTGTAGATAGCCCTTGGCAGTATTGCCATTTTCATGATGTTAATCCTCCCTATCCAGGAGCATGGGAGATTTTTCCACTTTCTTAGTTTTTCTTTAATTTCCTGTTCTAGGTTTTTAAATTTTTCATTATAGAGGTCTTTCACTTACTTAGTTAACTTCTAGGTATTTTTTTTTGTGGGGCTATTACAAAAGGAGTTGCTTTACTGATTTCAGCTGTGCTCTTTTCATTATTGGCATACAGGAAAGCCATTGATTTTTGAGTGTAAATTTTATACCCTTATACTTTGCCAAAATTTCAAATCAGCTCGAGTAACTTGGGAGTGGCGTCTGTGGGATTCTTTAAATACAAGATCATGTCATCTGCAAAGAGGGAGAGTTTTACTTCATCTTTCCCTATTTGGATCCCTTTTATGTTTGTATCTTGTCTTATTGCTCTAGGTAGGCATTCTAATACCAAATTGAAGAGAAGTGAAGAGAGTGGAAATCCTTGTCTTGTTTCTGAGTTTAGAGGAAACAGCTTTAGCTTTTTGCCATTAAGTATAATGCTGCTATAGGTTTTTCCTAGCTTCTCCAGAGCTTTCATCATAAATGGGTGTTGGATCTTGTCAAATCCTTTCTCTGCATCTATAATCATGAATAAAACATTAATTTCTATTCAGTGCTTTCTATACAGTAAGCATTTAGCAAAACATTGATTACCAAAAGAATGACTATATCCCTAATTTTATAATACTCATCATAACATGATCAGTGTACATCTTTTCTTGTTCTAGAAGTAAACAAGCAAAGATCTGTTAAAATACTTAATCATGAAATAAGTTTTACATGGCTACAATTTGATTTACTGAGTGTGTTTGTCATTAAACACAAATATGAAATGAACATATGGCTAACACAGACATAGATATTTAATGAAGACTTAACAAACAGTATTATTCATTTAACATTTTTCCTAACTTTCAACATTTAAAAAGTTTCTTCATTATGGAATCTCTTTGCTATCTGGGATACCAACCACGTATGGAGTTGTACTTTGCTCAGAGAAGAAGGAGGAGGCATTCTTATTAGCCACAGCAACCTTGGCAGAAGCTCTCTGTGTTTGCTCTGGAACACATACCCAAGAATTAGAATAAAAATTGAAGGATATGTTTAACATTTCCAAATCTTCCTTTACCTCTAATTGGTATCTACTGTTGGCTAAAAGGAAAGTGAATGAACAGTCAATTAAATTATTTTTGGAGGATTGGGAGGACATAAATAGCATAGTAATTTGTGGCCTCCGCTCCAAACTTCAGGAAATCTCATTGTCACTCCTATCTCTAAGCCAAAGAGCTAAAAAATAGTAGGTAGCAGTCTACCTATTGCTTCTGCTAGGCAGGCATTGTGAGGTGGCTGTGGGAACTGCTAAGAGCCTTTTCCTTGCCCTATAAACCCAGAAGCTCAGGAGCCCCACTGAGGATTTGGCACAAGAAACAAACTCTAGCAGTTTGATTCATGAAAATAAATGAAGGGACACATAACTTTCAAGATGTTTCCTCCATACTCACGGATCCAAATCACTGCTGGCCATCCCTCATAGTGCAGAGAATTTGATTGTTCTGAACACAATGTTCAAGCCTACTATTGACTTTCAGAACAAGTTTCACTCATGAATTTGTATTCTTGAGCCTAAAAAAGATGATGGTGGGTTAAAGCTTTCATTTTCCCTCCCTTCCTCCCTCCCTCCCTCCCTCCCTCCCTCTTTCCCCCCCTCCTTCCCCCCCTCTTTCTTTCTTTCTTTCTTCCTTCCTTTCTTTCTTTCTTTCTTTCTTTCTTTCTTTCTTTCTTTCTTTCTTTCTTTCTTTCTTTCTTTCTTTCTTTCTTTCTTGCTTGCTTGCTTGCTTGCTTTCTCTCTCTCTCTCTCTCTCTCTCTCTCTCTCTCTCTCTTTTGTGGTGTTGGGGCTTGAATCCAAGGCCTTGTGAATGTTATACAAGTGCTTTACTGTTGAACTACTTTCCCAGACTTTTTATTCTGTATAGACTTGCCCATTAATTTAATTGTGGTTTAATTTCTAGTGTTTAATAATGCATCTCTGACAAGCAGCTCTGTCATTTGCAGAAGTTCTAGCTGTTTCCAAGCTCTAATTACCAGTTTGGGGCCCAGCTTTTGGAAGCGTGAGATGCCACTGCAATGGAGGTTTCATGTCTTCTACACAGAAGTGGCTGACCATGGAGGGCCACTGGTCTGAACGGGAGCTCCTGTTGATAGCTGAGTGGGGGCAGCAGCCATGGCAGGAGGCTCTGAAGGTGCTGAGTCTAACTTTGAACTTCTGTTTCATGATCTTAAAGGACTCTCCTCCAGCAGAGAAGCTGTACTCATTTCTTCATTATTTTTCCCAGCAAAAATGTAGTAGGCATTGATTTTGTGACACAAAGTATATCAGGATATATAACAGTTTTGAGGATCATTTTGCAGAAGATTTGAAGTGCTGAAGATATCAGTACTAAGCATGGAGTTAAGTGATTCTTCTCTTAAGCCTTTGTCGCATACTTCACTCATACCATCAAATGAACATGATCTATTTTGCCACCATTACTTTCCTTTCTTTCCTTTTTTCCTCCCTCCCTCCCTCCCTCCTTCATTCTTTCCCTTCTTCCTTCTCTACTTCCCTCATTCCTTCTTGTTTTTCTTTGCTGGGAAATAAAGCTATACCAAGTTCTTTACCACTGAGCTACATCCAAGCCCCCATCATTCTTTTCTTTTACAGATTTTTTTTTCTCCTTAAAATGTCTGTACTCATTACTTGATGTATGTAACTGTAACTCCTCTGTACATCACCTTTATAACAAAATTTTAATAATAATAATAATAATTCAGCCAGGCACCTGTGCCTCATGCTACTCAAGAAGCTGGATCTGAGGATCATACTTCAAAGCCAGCCCAGGCAGAAAAGACTCTTATCTCCAATGAACCACTCAAAAACCAGAAGTGGTACTATGGCTCAAGTGGTAGAGTACTAGCTTTGAGCACAAAGAGGCTCAAGGATAGTGCCCAGGCCCTGAGTTCAAGCCCGACAACAGATGAAAAAAAATTATACACTAAGACTTGATTAGATAATCTCACAGTAGATCTACCATACTGGGGATATTAAAAACAACACTATTCAGCTGTTTATTAATCCAAAAAATGAAATTAAGATACATTTAAAAATGAACTCAAGATATACTTAAAAAATCTTGTCGGGGCTGGGAAGGTGGCTCAGTGGTAGAGTTCTTGCCTTGAATGCATGAGGGCCTGCGTTCGATTCCTCAGCACCACATGAGCAGAAAAAGCCAGAAGTGCCACTGTGGCTCAAGTGGTAGAGCACTTGCCTTGAGTTGAAGAGCAGAGGGATAGCACCCAGTCCCAGAATTTAGGCCCCACGACCAACAACAACAACAAAAAATCTTGTCTTAATTATCCACAATGCTTAGTGTACAGTGGCCATTTCTTTTTTTTTTTTTTAATTGTGAAAATACCATAGAGAGGGGTTACAATTACATGGGCAAGATAGTGAGTACATTTCTTATCAAGCATTGTTGCCTCCTCCTTTGTTTCCCCTCTCCATTCCTTCCCCCCTTCAAAGTTGTAAAGTTCGTTTTTTGACATAATGTCTTGTACATCTCATTGTTTTAATGGGTCCACCTGTATCCCTATTTAAACAATTTGTTTTTTTCCTTTCCCCTCCACAAATTATACCAACATCAAATACAGTGAAAGCAGGGCTTATATCATGGGGGAGGTACATGCAAAGCAACAAAGAAATCATCTTATAAATATGTTGGAAACAATTACAAGAAAGAAAAAAACATTTGAATCCTTATCTTGGGGTTCATTTTGCCTAACACAGCCAGTTCTTATGTGTTTGTTGCATTGGGGAAAAAAGAGAAATCCTATGGTTAAGAGTATTTTATCTGGGTCTTCATTTGATTTGATGCAATTATTTGGTTGGTATTTTCTCATTTGAAATTTTTTTAACCTTTTAATACTAATATCAAACACCAATAGGATAACTATTGGTTTTACTTTAAAATGACCATTGGTCATTTACTTTTAAATAACCATTGGGATCAAGAAAATATGGTATATATACACAATGGAATTCTATGCCTCCATCAGAAAGAATGACATTGCCCCATTTGTTAGGAAATGGAAAGACTTGGAAAAAATTATATTAAGTGAAGTAAGCCAGGCCCAAAGAAACATAGGTCCCATGGTTTCCCTTATTTGCAATATCTAGTATATGTCTGAGTCAAGCAGAAAAGGTCAGATAAGTTGATGTTAGGGGAATGAACCCCAAGATAAGTATTCAAATGTTTTTTTTTCTTTCATGCGATTGTTTCTAACGTATTTATAAGATGATTTCTTTGTTGCTTTGTATGTCCCTCCCCCACGGTATAACCCCTGCTTTCACTGTATTTGATGTTGTTATAATTTGTGGAGGGGAAGGGAAAAGAACATAGGGATACAGGTGGACCCATTGAAACAATGAGATGCACAAGTCGTTATGTCAAAAAATGAACTTTATAACTTTGGTGGGGGGGAGGAAGATCGGGTGGGGGGGTGAGGAGGGGGTATGGAAAGGGATGGGAAGGGGAAAAAAAGGAGGCAACAATGCTTGATAAGAAATGTACTTATTATCTTGCCCATGTAATTGTAACCCCTCTGTACGGTATTTTTACACTAAATAAATAAATAAATAAATAACCATTTGTTTTACTTTTCCTACCACAGTAAGAAATTTGCCTAGTCAGGTAGCAAAACTGAGTTTTCTAGTCCTCTGATTATGTACTTACTTTAATGGCAAAATTTCAGTTCCTGTTGACAAGAGTGCTAATTGGAAGCTATTGTAAAGTGGCACCTATAATTTTTATTCTATGTCTCAACTTTCTCAGATATGAGATATATGACTGTAAATGAGCTACCACTTTGATATTACTATACAGTTAAAATCACTATTTTTCGACATCAATGACTCAGTATACATATATATTGAAATAAATTGTATATTTCAATAAATAAAGTACTGAATGTTAAAAAACAATAGATTGAAACACATTCAGATTTAATGACCAAATTAATGCACATTATTACTCATGACTTTTTTTTTCTATTTTTTTATGGCACTGGGGATTGAAACTAGAATAAGCAAGTGTTCTACCACTGAGCTATACTACGCCAGCCCTCTCTGATTTGTGTTCAACTGATTTTTTTTACTGAAATGTTTTGTTTAGTAGCTAATAAAGGCACTAGATACAATTCAATGAGTTGAATTAAAAGCAGGACTCAAGTAACATAAACAATGCCTAACTCCAATTTCTTTTTCTTAGAACTCTACTTGTGAAGCTTCCCACTTATCATTTTTTTGGATTTCACCCACATCTATATTCAAGAAATACATACTGTTTATTCAAAAAATCCAGGATATTGTTTTAAGTAATGATGAAGTACAAAATATCTTTCTGAGTAAGAGAGAATAAGGTGAATTATAGCCAGATACCAAGAATTACATGTGGTAATTAACATATAATAATTAACATAAGTAGTTATCATCACTCCACCTGGGGATTATGTGGTTTGTAACTATTATCAGTCACTTAGAGAAAAAGTTTGTGAAGTCTTGGTCTGTAATCATTATTGTTGAATGAAAATTATAATTCTCTTTGGACAATTTACATTTAAACATGCCATGGTAGAAATAAGAGTTTCACTGACTACACTGTTTAACAATGTATCTGTCATCTAAACTCTTTTTTTTTTTTGTCAGTCATGGGGCCTGGGCGCTGTCCCTCAGCTCTTCAGCTCAAGGCTAGTGATCTACCACTTGAGCCACAGCGCCACTTCCAGCTTTTTCTGCTTATGTGGTGCTGAGGACTCAAACGCAGGCCCTCATGCATGCAAGGCAAGCACTCTACTACTGAGCCACCTTCCCAGCTCCTAAACTTCTTCTTCTTCTTTTTTTTTTTTTTTTTTTTTTTTTTTTTTGCCAGTCGTGGAGCTTGAACTCAGGGCCTGGGCACTGTCCTTGAGCACTCTACCACTTGACAGCTCCACTTCCGTTTTTTTTGTTTTGTTTTGTTTTTTGTTTTTTCTGTTTATGTAGTACTGAGGAACTGAACTCAGGGCTTCATGCATGCTAGACAAGCACTCTACCACTGAGCTATATTCCCAGCCCCATCTAAATTCTTGATACTGTTTTCTGTCATTTTCTTTTAGCACCTATCTTTTAGCACCTAATATTGCATATGCAATATTAATGTATATAATTTTTATTTAATTCTAGAGTAGAAGCACTTCATGAAAAGAGAGATATTTGTTTTGTTATCTACTGTTTTCCAAATTTCTGGACTGTGCATGGTACATAATAGACATTCAATAAATATTTTCAAAAAAAGATGATTTGCTCTTCTAACCAGCTCTTGTGAACAAACCTTAGTAATTTTTTTCTATTTAGGCTATCGGTTGTCTATATTAAAGCAAAATTTGGATGATTAATAAGGTAAAATCCTCCAACAATTCAAAACACATTCCCAAAGTAAAAACAATGTAGTATGGGTCTGTTCTCTGTTTGACAAGTTAGAGACAAAATGTAATTTTCAAGTGTTCAGATCACTGAAATTTCAAGTGTTTCTGAACTTTTAGATTAGGAAGCAGTATTTCTGAACAATAGTTTACAAGTGCTTCTAATGCAGAGTCACAAAATAATTCTTTTGGAATTATAGTATTGAGAATGCAAGTAAGGATAAATGAATCTTTAATTTGTAGACAAAAGTGCAAAGATTATGGAAGTTTCAATGTAGTTACCTAAAAAATAAACCAAAATTCTAAACTTCTAATACTTAATATGAATTGATTCATGAAGTTTATTGGATGATTTTTATGTTGATCTGTACATGTTGGTACTGGAGTTTGAACTCAGAACCTCATATACTTGCTTTTTTTTTTTTGCTCAAGGCTGACACTTTACCACTTGAATCATACCTCCTCCAACTCCAGCTATTTATTTATTTATTTATTTATTTGTATAATACTGGGCCTTAACCTTGCCTTTCCTTAATTTTTAATTAAACTTTTAATTTGGAGATGAATGTCAGTATTCAGGCAGTTGTGAGAAATAATAAATGTCTGGTGCTTGGTGGCTCACAACTACAGTTCTAGTTACTCAGGAAGCTGAGATCTGAGAATCTTGGTTTGAAGCCACTGTGGGCAGGAAAGTCCGTGAGACTCTTATCTTATCTCCAATTAACCAGCAAAGAGATCAGTGGAGGTATAGCTCAAGTGGTGAAGTGCTAGCCTTGAGCAAAAACACTAAGGGATAGTATCTAAGCCCTGAGTGCAAGCTCCAGTGTCACCACACACACACACACACACACACACACACACACACACACACACACTATAATAACAGTAGTAATAATAATGAGACAGTCTACATAATTCCATCCAGTGTAGAGACAACTCACAGAACAATATCATAGTAAGGATAATGATGCTGATAGTTAGCATATAGAATATTGTCCTCCTGAATGAATTCCCTATTTATTTCTCAGAGCCACAAATGTCTTCTCTATTTCTATAGTTTTGACATTTCAAAAATGTTATATAAGTGAAATTGTACAGTGTATAACTGTTTAGGATTGACTTTTTCCTCAGCATATTTCTCTGGAGTTTAATATAGATTATTAAGGGTATCAATAATTCTTTTCTTTTTATTAAATCATCTTCCAAAATGTAAATATTTGTTAATAGCTAAACAAGCCATTTAGTGACATTGTTTTTAGTTTGGGAGCAATTACAAATAAAGCTGCCATAAATATATATGTATATATATATGTGTATATAATATATGTATATAATTTTCTTTTTTTTTTTTTTTTTGGTCGGTTGTGGGGGCTGAACTCTGGGCTCAAGGCTATTGCCCTACCACTTGAGCCACAGCGCCACTGCCGGCTTTTTTTCTGCTTATGTGGTGCTGAGGAATTGACCCAGGGCCTCATACATGCAAGGCAAGTTCTCTACCACTGAGCCAACTTCCCATGCATATAATTTTCTATATTTCTATTTGTAATTCTGAGGATCAAACCGAGAGCTTTATGCATGCTAAGCAAATGCTCCATTTCTGAGTTATATCCCTGAAAGTTTTGGCTCTCAAAATTTTTCATTAATTCCTGAAGTGTACTTTGTTTCATTTTAGCAGTTGAAAGATTTTATGTTACTTTCTCTGTCCTCTGAGAAATCTGCAGTCATTTAAACTGTTTTCCCTCTACAGGTGATTAAGGTTTTGTGCATGTGTGTGTGTGTGTGTGTGTGTGTGTGTGTGTGTGTGTGTGTGTATGTGTGTGTGTGTGTGTGTGTGTATACTGTTTTATTTTTTACATTTAAAAAATTTGCCATTAGTTTTCAGAAGTACAATTTTGATGTTTCTTAGTGTGTATTTCTTTGGATTAATTCTGCTTGAGTTCTGTTCAGCTTCTTCAATTATCTGCCGTTGCTTCAAATCCTCCTTAATGAATGACTTAAAACGTTTTACAAGTGTTTGTTGTCCCACTTGTCCTTGAAGTTCTTTCCATCTTTCCTTGTTTGTTGGGCTGAAGTAATTTCTAACATTCTATCTTCCTTTCATTTGACTGATTCTTCTCGCTTTCCTAGACATTCTGAGTTTGAGCTCATCTACTGAACTTTTCTTATGTTGATTATTGTATCTTCCTTAATTTTCCCTATTAAACAATTGATTCTGCTTGGCATAGTAGCACATACCTGTAACTGCCACTACTTAGAAGGCTGAAGCATGAGAATCTTTCATTGAGACCAGTTTTATTTCTGTGATGTTTGAGAAAAATACAGCAATTAATGTTATTATTATTATTATTTTGCCTCTGAAGTGCATCGCAAGAGTTAGAGTTAATGCTTTGGTTACTTTATGAAGACTTTAAGTTGGAGAGAGTTAGTGTTCTCTGAGTCTCTCTTGCCTTATCCATTGGCACCTAAGTTCACTTTTTTGCTTTGTCAGCTTCAAGTATAGGATATATGAGGGAAAAAGAAAACTCAGAGGACTCATTACCATGTTAGCTGGGGCTCCAGGTCTCTACCCAGTCCATCTTTACTCAGTCTTTTGGAGTCTTACATTTGTTTTGTGTAAGTCCTGGAAGAAACCACAAAATTGGAAAATATATAAAAAACATCTCTATTTTGTCTTCCTGGATGTAGAAGCTCATGAAATATCTTTTATTCTGTAAAAGTGTCAAATGAATAGATAGGTTTACTGAGCCTTCCAAAAGAACAATATTTATGCTTGTGTTGTTCAATGTGGTAAAGCCAAAATTACGGAAAATAATATCTTGACCCTCCCATCTGCAATGTTAACTTAAGTTTTTCTTCTCATTAATTCATTCTACATGGTTCTACCAAAACCCTTCAATGACAGGGATTTCTTGGCCTCAAGTACATATATTAGTATACAAAACACTCCCAGAACACTTACATTTTAGCAGAAGTAGCTAAATAAATATGACAATAAATATGACAAGTGTAAGATATGTTAGAAGATGAGTACTATGGAAAAAATACCTAAACAGGTTAAAGGGGTATCCAATGGGAGGTATAGGTCCAATTCAGTCACTCTTGTGATCCATCATCAGTATCTGCTGAAATCTCAGCTCTTCTCCAGTCTTCATCTCATCTGCCACGTCATCTATGGTACACTTCTCAATACGTTGGCTAGAGTTAATATCTCCAACTATCTATTTTCTATCTCTGTTCCAGTGCTTAGCAGTCTGCCTTGTGGTAGATGGGACTGTATTTGCCTTTTCACAACAGCATAACTCTTTAATAAGGACAATGTGACTAATTAATCATTTTATGTCTTGCAGAGTCATGCACAGCAGCTGGCTTAATTAGTCTTTGTTGATTAATGAATTCTAAATTGAACATGAGTTGAGAAAGTGATGGATTGTTCATAAAAGATAATCCTGATATTAGGATTCAAAAATATAAATATAGCACATAGATACTAAATGAAAATACTTTTTAGAAAAAAATATTTTCTGCTTTTGCTTGATCCTAATTAAATACACACACACATACACACACACACACACACACACACACACACACACACACTTGCCCAACAAATCAAGTAGAACAATAGCATCATTAAGAACTTAAATTTCTCTTCAGCTCTAAATTCAAATAGCCTACAAAATTAACCACTATTCATTAGAGTTTAATCGGCTTACCTGAAATTGTCGTTTTTACATAGTATTGTGCTTTTACCTTAGAAAACATGCTTTATGTGGAATGACCAATCTTCATTGTTTTCTTTGTCCAAGGATTAAAAACCACAGAAATCATCAAACCTCTTTTCCCTTCTTTTCTCAAAACACATATTGAGTCTGGTGACATATTCTGTTGGTGTTCTAAAGAGTGGGTATAATAAATGATTTCCTCTAAATAAATCAACATAAATGTACACTTTACTCTTTTAACACTCAGTTTTAGCCGTGTTAGTCAAGGGACTGAGGAGTCACTGCTGCCCCAAGTCCCAGTAACATGCATTTCGCAGTGGCCATCTGCAGACAATGCCTTAATCAAAGGTGGGACTTGAGCAGAGAGAACTTAAGGTGTGTACCACCACAACCTGCACAAAGTTTTCATTGGAAGGAAAAGTGGTCACACAACATGAACTCATCATTCACTTCCGCCAATTCCCGGAGGACAGCCAATCACTCCATTGCTGAGGTAGATGTTCAAGGGCTCTGGTGTGGTAAAAGGCTGCCTTAGAACTGGGATTGTACATCACTGGAGAGCATTTGGATGTGGCTGCTTAGTTGACTTTGTGGCCTACAGATTTGCTTTCAGTCATCTGCCAGTTATCATTCTTCTTTCTGTGCTGGTACAGATTTCACATACTCTTAGAGTATGTGAAACATAGAATTCTCAGACATTCTCATTCCCCCCGCTATTGTGTTTCTAAACCCTCTGAGATCACCAGCCAAAGTGTATGGAACACGTGCTGTGCTATGAATGGCCTAGATGAGCAGCATGACCGGTACTTATGGAGAGGAGCCCTGGACCAGTGATGTGCCTGCACTTATCAGTCCCAGAGTGACTGGAAGAACAGATTATATCAAGGCCATTATGAACCTCAGTGGCTACATGATTAGAATTAAAGTGTCAGCAAATATGATCAGAACTAGAGAGAGAATTCTGTATGGAGTGAAGACCTGAAGACATTGGATGTGGGTAGATAGCTAAGTTTCTTTTTAAAATTTTTTTTTAATTTTTGTACTTTTTTATTGTGAAAATACTGTACAGAGGGTTTACAGTTATATGAGTAATGAGTACATTTCCTATTGAGCATTGTTGCCACCTCCTTTGTTTTCCCCTTACCATCCCTTCCCACCTCCACAACTACGCATCTCCCCAAGCCCCGCTCCCCCCAATAGCTAAGTTTCTTGATGCCCTGCTGCCTAGTAACATTGGTATTCTCTCCATTGGCTTACACCACTACCAGCAGTTTAGGGAAGTGGAGGTGTTGGGTAGTAAATTAGAACATAGAGGTGATTTTGGACATAAAGTAGGAAGTAGATGCAGTTGGTGGTAACTGTGAGAATAGAGGTGATTTTAGAGAGTCTGGGAACATACCCCTACCCCACCTTCCCAGCTCTGGGATGTGTGAACAAACCAGACCAAAAACTTGGGCTGGGAAGGTGGCTCAGTGGTAGAGTGCTTGCCTTGCATGAATGAGACCCTGGGTTCGATTCCTCAGCACCACATAAGCAGAAAAAGCCAGAAATGGCATTGTAGCTTAAATGGTAGAGCGCTAGCCTTGTGCTAAAGAGCTGAGGGACAGCACCCAGGCCCAGAGTTCAGGCCCCAGAACCTACCCCCTCCCCCCCAAAAATTAGCTGCATAAAAGAAACTACTGCAAGAATACCAGCAGAGGAAGTACCCAGAGGGACCTGCAGAATCGAAGAAAAAGAAGAAAACTCAAAAGGGAGCACTTCCAGCCTCTTCTGAAGCTTGATGGTCTCTTCCTCCAGGTGATCATAGCTTTCGGTCTTTTCTTGTAGCGGAAGCTTCATGTCATTCAGGGCTTTAATGAGCTCTAGGTTGTTCTTGTTGGTCTCATTCTGCACGTAGAGACTGCAGACAATGTCATCGCCGCTCTGTGGCGTGCTACTGTGCAGCCTGCAGGCAGCTGGCAAGATCTTCCTGCTCCAGTTCTCTTTCATTGGCCCCCTGCTGCATGTGGGCCAGGGCAGATTGTAAATTGAATCTTTCTGATAGGTTGTGGAGCTCCAGCTCTGTTTTCAGAGCTTCCTGCACACAGGTCATCTTCTCATTCTCTTTCCCCTACTGACCCTGCAGATCTTTCTTTTCCTGCTTCCTTGTTCAGTGTCACTGCAGAGCTTCTGGTTTTGTATTTTGCTGGAGTCCAGGGCAAGCATCTTTCCACATCCTCAGTGTTATTGGGACCTGGGACACTGGACCCTGGCAGCTCTGACTGTACTCAAAGAGGTGGGGGTGGGGCTCAGGATCAGCATGATCTTTGGCTGCATCCTCCATTGAATTACAGTCCCCAGTGGTGTTTGTCATAGGGTTACCTCCCTTTTTAGTTTGCTTCTTTTCCTTGGATTCTGCAGGTCCCTCAACCTTCTGGAGGCTGAACAGTGAGAAGGAGGAGCTCTCTAACATCCTGCATTCAGAACAGCAGGTGGAGAAACATCTGCAGGAGAAGCAGACCAGCTAGAGAAGTTGGAAGAATGGAAAGAAGTAGCTGAGTTAAAGAGCCAAGCGCCCAGAATCTGTAGGAGCTGCCTGACCAGTACTGGTCCAGCTGTGGGAGCTCAGAGGCACCTGTAAACAGTACCTGACCATTTCCAATGAGCAGCTGACCTCAGAGGAGGCTTGGTAGTAGCATCTGCTCAGACAGTGCCTCACTAAGGTGCCAGGAAGCAACAAAACATGAGAAGGAACAGGTGCAGGCCTAGGTGGGCTTTCTGGATTTTCCTTGGTGAAGGAGTGAGCACTGAAGAAGAAAAGAATGAGGAGGTGACTCCGCCAGACATGACTTCCCAGAGGAAGTAGACAACCCACAAACCATACAGGATTTTTATCTGGAAGCACTATCACTTGATGGATCAAGGAAGATGAATCTCAGTCATCAGCTGCAGGAGCTGCTGCGAGAGTAACAGGCCCACTGTGGGCATCTGGCTAGCCTGGGCACACTGTGATAGGTAAGCTGGAGTGCCAGGCCCTCTTCCTCAAGAGCTGGAAGCACAGCATGTCTGGGGAGAGGAAGCAGGAGACACAGGTGCCCCAAAAGAAGTTGAAAATCTGCTTCACCCATGATCTGCCGGACAAGGTAGACTACCAGAATCAAGTGGATGACCTCCAGCATCAATGTATCCTGATGTGGGAACACATCAGTGTCATTGAAGAATCCCTATTTTTCTATAAAGAACAGAGGGCAGACCTGGATGAGCTGTATCAGGAGAAAGACAAGTGTGTCAGCCAGCTGTCCCAGGCGATGAGGAATAAGAAGGAGGAGCTGCAGGAGCTGCTGCTGCACCTTTGCACAGCGTTCCAGAACAGGATACCGGCAGCGAGCCGGACCCCTGCTGCTGAGGACACCTCACATCTGTCTGGCCCCATGAACATGGAAGTTATGGAGGAGCAGCAAAGTTTTGAAGAGGTGCAACTTGAAGACAACCCGGAGCCTGCCCAACAAAAGGCTGGGGGGCCTTGCCCCCTGGAGAACCCCACCACAGAGCAGATCGTGCTGCTGCTACCTGAGATGCAGGGCCACCAAGAGCTTGCAGTCTTGGGCAACGAGTCCTCCTTCCCTTTCATCTCTGGACTGATGCAAGTGATGAGTTCGAGATAATTACTATCTATAGACGGGGCACCACCACCTAGAGAAGTGGGATCCAGTCCCCTTGCCTGTACTTTGGGACTTGGATGGCAATTGGGTGGCATTCTCTCAGGCCTTGTTAAAAATGGGTGATTGGGAGGGGGAACCGAGGGCCAGATAGGGCAGAGGCTGTTAGGAGGAGGCCCAGACTAGGAACATTTAATAGTCTATTGGTTGCCAGGGAAGGGGCCCCCATGGTGGTTATTACAGAGTAAATTCTTTACAAAGATGACAAGTGGAAGCATAATTTTCCATTAGCATATTGAATTAGTGATGCTACTTATCAATTACTTCCATACTAGCATACTCATATTATTTTTCTGTCATTTTCATGCTGATTTATGGAGTAGATTTTGTAATTCTTCAGATTTCGTTTTTGTTTTTTGTTTTTGTTTTTTTTTTTGGTCGGTTGTGGAGCTTGAACTCTGGGCCTGGGCAGTGGCGCTCAACTCTTCAGCTCAAGACAAGCACTCTATCACTTGAGCCACAGCACCACTTCAGGTTTTCTGATAGTTTATTGGAAATAAGAGTTTCATAGACTTTCCTGCCGGGGCTGGCTTGGAACCATGATCCTCATATCTCAGACTCCTGAGTAGCTAGGATTACAGGCATAAGCCACCGGTGCCTGGCAATTCTTCAGATTTTTTTCAAAGGGAAATTTTATGGTATTTCTTCGTATGAGTAATTTTATTATTTAAGTTTATATGTTGATGCATTCATGCATTCAAAAAAATTGTACTCTGCACCAGTAACACTGAGTTTTCTTGTTTGTATTTTAATATATTACCATGGTAGTAAGATAAGATGAAAAAAAACAGTACAAATTGTGGAAAAGAAGAAATGGTTATTAAACCCGACAAGTTGAAAAAAAATATTAATAGAACTGGAGGTATCCTGTAATGGAAAAACACCCCCAAGGAAGTGCAGAAATGTAATTCTGAATAATATATATAATTATAGAATATCTATAGTGAGAATATCAAGCATCTCAAGTTTTCACTTATGAATTTTTCAAGTGACAAATGTGGCATACTGTTCATTGAATCTAATAAAATATTAAAATTCAAAAAATTTTTTAGAATTTAAAATTTTAATCAGTGTATAGTTCAAGTCTGTTTAGATACATCTTTAGCAAAATTGGATTGAATTGGTTGAATTAGTGATTATTGTGACTTTTCAAATAGAGATGTGACATGAAATATGAATATTCTACTGGAATTGCTAACGATATATTCATCTGATGAAGGACATTGATTGATTGAGACAGTGTTTTTTTTTCAAATTCTTTATTGTGATTAAGTGGTTACATAATTTCTCAAACTTCACAGTATTGTGAGATAGTGTTGCTTAGTTAGAGTCATAAACACATTCTAACTTTCATGGAACAAATTGTCTATCCTGGTCTATAACATTTATGAGTTCTATGAGCTTTGCAATACAGTTATTTCTTCTACATTGGGTGATATGTACAGTGTTTTCAATATTACCAAGGTTGATCTCCAAATCCTGGGCTCAGGCGGTCATTCCATATCTCTGGGACTAAAGGTATGTGACACCATGCCCTGCTACTAGATGAAGAAGAATTTACACAAATGTTTAACCAATAAGGAAATATGTTTTTATTTTTACTTTTTGCAGCACTGAGGATTTGACCTAAAGCCTTGAGTATGCAAGGCAAAAGCTCTATAACTAAGCCATATACCAAACTCCTCATATTAATATTTCTTTCTTTTGTCTATCATCATGGGGCTTGAACTCAGGGCCTGGGCTCTGTCCCTGAGCTTTTTTGCTCCAGGGTAGCATACTATCTATAAGTCACAGGTCTACTTCCACTTGAATTAATCTGACACAAGAGTCTTATGGACCTCCCTGCCTGGGCTAGCTTTGAACTGTAATTCTCAGATCTCAGCCTCTTAAGTAGTTAGGATTACAGGCATGAGCCACCAAATCTAGATTAAATTTTTTTTATTAAATATAACATTCTAGTTTGTCTAAAAGGTACTTGATGTATCCAAAAATACATCCCAAGTACATACTTGTACTAATTTTACCCCTGGTGTGCAGGGAATTACCATACTCAGGAGGAATGATGTTGCTAGTTTAGATTTCTCATCATTACAGAAACATACTAATTATAGGGATGCTTTTCAGGGTTGTAAGTGAATAGATAACAGTGATGAGTGTAAGAGAGACTGATGGTCAGATGCAGAGCCAACAGAACAACAACAACAAACCCAGGGTGATCACAAGCAAAAGAAATGATGCCTATCTTGCTGGATTCGTCATAGGCAGAGGGTGGATACTGTCTTATATGTGTTTTCCCACTGTAACTTGTAAAATTCTGTATATGTGTGCATATATGTAGGCTTGCAAAAGTGCTTATTTAACTAAATAACCTACGTAGATTTGGCTAAGTTACTAGTTACTTTAATCCTTAAGAGGCTGTGTGTGTGAAGGCTTCCAAAACAAGGGACAAATTCAACCAAAATAAAAGTGGTTGAATGAGATTATTAGCAACAATTGTCTTACTTTTCAAATGTTTTGTCATCTATTTTTGTTCTGTTATAAGAAAATTCAAAAGTTTTTTATTTGCTTTTTTAGAGGCTGTGAATAGAGTTCAGTGGTAGAACATAAAGCCCTGGGTTCAATCTCTAGGTCAAAAGAACAACAAAACTTAAAAAATTTTTTTTTAAAATCATCCACTGACTTACATTCCTATCCCTTAAACCTCAAAGCTTAAGTGGTAAAATTTACACCTGATTAATTCTCTCTGGTGGAAAACATGAGCATGAAAATTTCTTGTTTTGATATAAATGACTTGTTAGATACATACTGAAAGACCAACTGTGTTTATAAGTTTATTCAACATTTGAATTTTATTTCTTTAAAGGCCGAAATGGGATTTTTGAGCACAGCTGCCTGAATGAACATATACACATACACATACATCTGTACACATATATTAAATTTATAATTTTAGAGATCTAGTAGACATGCTTGTTTACAACATGGGTCTAATGTGGTAATTCAACAAAGAAAATTGTATTTTCATTAAATAATAATTTTAATAAAATGTGAACACATATGAATTCCTTTCACCTACACAATTCCTTTTAATTCCAAACTGAAATGAGGAGGGCAAAACTCCTCTGGCATCTCCTAGTTGCCCTGAGTTGCTGCTAGTTCTATCAGTAAACATTATGTGGGTGTTGTCATAGTAAGTGGAAAAATGTTATCTGTCATTCTAAGTAGGTCTTCTGCTGCTAGCTGATTAAAGAACAGAAATAAAGTATAGTGAAATAAGAAAACAAAACCTCTTTTTTAAAAACAGCATACTTACCTTTTAAATAAGGATTACTGTGAATACTATTTTTAGAGCAACATGCAAATAACATAATTGAAGAAGTTCAATAAAAGGCAATTTTCAAAGAGTACAATTTAAGAAGTGGGTACATAAATATAATTTCCATTGTAGCTGAAAATATGCACTGAAGAAGTGTCTGATGTTTATCAAAATGAAACAACTGAATAATCACGTTTTATCTCATGGGGTGAATGTCAAGGGAAGGGGAGGCAGACCAGTTGGAAGAGGAAAGGTGGGTAAAAATTCAGAGTAGTCAATGAACGTATGTGAAAACTGAACCAAGTAAGTAACTTGAGATGGGTGATGTTGGGAGGGAAGAAGGAGAAAGATGGCGGAGGTGACATCAGTCAAGGTGCATTGTACTCATAAGCTGACATGTTTAGGAATTGGAAACTTTTATACAACTATTTAAAGATAATTTTTAAAAAACACGTTTTAGAAAGTATTCTTCACACAGATTCTTCCAAATGGAGATCTATAATTGAAACTGTTTTGTGTCTATACCCAACAGTATAATCAAATTTAATTTGCTGAGAAAGACTGAGCAATTTTAATTGTCCCCTCAAAACATTTATATTTAATTCTTATCTCTTTTCTGTGAATCCAAATCCAAATAAGAGACAAAAATAAAAATGTCTATACAACATGACAATTTTTATCCAGGCTTTTTTTTAACTTAACAAGTATGTAATGCCTTTATTGTATCTAGTTTTTTGTTTTTTTTTTGGGGGGGTCCCGCTCTTGGGGCCTGGGCGCTGTTCCTCAGCTCTTCAGCTCAAGGCTAGCGCTCTACCACTTGAGCCATAGCGCCACTTCCGGCTTTTTTCTTTTTGCTTATGTTGTGCTAAGGAATCGAACCCAGAGCCTCAGGCATGCAAGGCAAGCGCTCTACCACTGAGCCACCTTCCTAGCCCTATTGTATCTAGTTTTGAGCTTGTGTGCAATGGAATTGCTAAAATTGAAAACAGGGCAGAGGATTTAATTCAGTGGCACGGTGTTTGCCTAGTGTTAATGAGGCCCTGGATTTGAGCTCCAGAAGCAAAAAATACAACAAACCAAAGAAAGAAAGGAAGGATAGAAGGAAGGAAGATGGGAGAAGGAAATGGAGGAAGGGACGAAAGAAGAGAGGGAGGGAGAGACAAAGAAAGAAAACCATACATTGTGTATTTTTTTGTTCAGTTACACACACACTATGCTAGGTTTTGTGTGCAGACAATGCACCATGGTAATTCTGAGAAATGATGTATTGGTATCAAGTGGGAAAGTTGGGGAAAGCTTTCTGGAGGAGGTACATGAAGTTGGGCCTGTCACATACAGGAAATGAATGGTGAATTGGGAAACATAATGTTTAGTGTTAGGGGAAGAAAAAAAGAAAATGAAAGTGAAAAGGTGAGATGTTTCAGAGAGTGGAAAATTAATTGGTTTCCTAGAGCAGATTTGTAGGTTTTGAGCTATGGGGACTGGGTTTTCATGATATCCCCAGGCTTTGCTCTCAGATCGACTTCAACTTTCAGAGTTTCTCAGCTATTTTTATCTTGTTGATTATATTTCTTGCAGTCTTTTCTTGGTCCTGCTGTCCTGATTTCACCCCTCTGCTGAGTTTTTTTTTTTCATTCCAGAATTGGAAAACTCTTTCTTATAGTTCCATACATGGACCAGTTTCTTATTTCCTAGTTTTATCCTCTACCTGCATTTAAAAAATATTTAATTTTGTTGTAAACGTGCTGTACAGAGGGGTTACAGTTACATAAGTTACCCACTTATTCGTTTTTCTCCCACTATCCCTACCTCCCAATTGTCCCCATTACTGTACATTTCTTAAGGCTATGCCAGAAAACCTCCTAGGTTTAGGCTGGCTAGAACACTTGAGTTTACAAATGTTTATTACATACTCAGTAGAGTGCAGGTGTCAAGGAATGGTACAGCCAAGGTTCCTTTTTTTTTCTTTTTTTTTTTGGGTCCAGTCGTGGGCCTGAACTCTGGGCTTGGGCACTCTCCCTTAGCTCTTCAGCTCAAGGCTAGCACTCTACCACTTGAGCCACAGTGCCACTTCTGGCTTTTTTCTTTTTGCTTATGTGTTGCTGAGGAATCGAACCCAGGGCCTCATGCATGCAAGGCATACGCTCTACCACTGAGCCACCTTCCCAGTCCCACAGCCAAGGTTCTTAACCCCAGCAGCTTTTATTCAGGGTAAAGACTCCTTCCTGCCTCACATCCTCCTATATTGTACTCAGCTACAATTGCAGTTTCCAAAGTAAGAAAAACTAAATTAAAACAACAAATGCTAAGGACACTAAGAGTCATCAAAAATAAGTATGAACAGATTATAGCTGTGACAAAAGGGTATGATTGTAGAGTGGTTTGAGTCTTAATGTTGCCGTTTCAAGTAAGCTTTTTAACAAGACGATGTATGGGGGAAAGGGGGAATTATTGATTTTTGATCGTCTACTGTGTGTCTAGTCCTGTGCGTGGTGGTTTTTTTTTATATATCATTTAACATAGTTCAGCCTACTTCCAAGCCCCAACTTTAAAAACAAAGTAAAACATAAAACCCCAATGACCCACTAAAAATAAAAAAAAATCCATCCTGTTTTAAAGATGTCCAGAACTGAGGTACAGATAGGATCAACCTCGAATTGCAGATTGATTGAAGCATCGTATTAAGCCTACTCATCCCTCAGCTATACCACTTCCTAGATTGGGGAGCGGGGAAGGTCATTCATTTATTCAATTTACCCAGTATACGTGAAGCACGTTGTTGTGCACTGCATTTTAAGCTAGTAGAGTGGGATGCTCTCTTTCGTTAATATAGCTCTAACAGGATAACAGAGATAGACATGCAATTACAAGGAAAGCCTTGTAATCAGCAGCTATAGTTCTGGAAGTCTATAAACTATGGTATGGGGAAAAATGAGAAGCCAGTCCATTCTAATCTGGGAGTGGCAATGTCAGAGGTCCTGGAGTTCCATAGAGTCAGGTGATAAGGGAATGAAACCAGGGACTGAAAAGTCTTGGTAAGAAAAGTGCTGGCTGGCGTGAGGGAGCTGAAAGGTGAGGGAGATGGTGGCGATATACACCTCCCATGTTAGGTCGGTGGAAGAGTACTATGCAGAGTATGCAAAGCACACCCCTTTGTCTTTCAATTGTTCTATTCTCACCATTAGATTATATTATCTTCCAACTTTGAAATTCCTTATGTGTATATGTGTCTCTCTGTGTGTGTGTCTGTGTGTGTGTGCTCTTGTGCGTGCATGCGTGTGAGCACAGACATTACTGCAGATGGAATCCAGGGCCTTGTACTTGCTAATTAAGTAGTATAGCAATGAGCGATACCTGCAGCCACTCCATAGGTGTTTTTGTTTTTGTTTTTTGCCAGTCCTGGGGCTTGAACTCAGGGCCCAGGTACTGTCCTTGAGCTTCTTTTGCTCAAGGCTAGCACTCTACCACTTGAGCCAAAGTGCCACTTCTGGCTTTTTCTGTTTATGTGGTACTGAAGAATTGAACCCAGGGCTTCGTGCATGCTAGGCATGCACTACTACCACTAAGCCACCTTCCCAGCCACACAGTTCATGTTTTGTTTTTGTTTTTGTTTTTTTTTGTCAGTCGTGGGGCTTGAACTCTGGGCCTGGGCGCTGTCCCTCAGCTCTTCAGCTCAAGGCTAGTGCTCTACCATTTGAGCCACAGCGCCACTTCCGGTTTTCTGGTGGTTTATTGGAGATAGGAGTCTCACGGTCTTTCCTGCCTGGGCTGGCTTTGAACCGCGATCCTCAGATCTCAGCCTCCTGAGTAGCTAGGACACAGTTCATGTTTTTAAGGAGTGTATTGGTATTATGGTTAAGATAATAAGCCATAAAACCATAACCTCATGTTTTCAAACCATTAGCTATTAGGCCTGTCTAATCTCTTCATATATTAGTATTCTCAACAATGAAACAGGAACAATAGACTCTATCTTATACCATCATAAAGATTTACTTAGTTAATACACATAAAACATTTTAGAATATTGCTGGCCTCTCATCAGAGCCCAATAAGATTTGTTTTAAATTTACATCCTGTTAAAATTTTATATAAATGTTAAGCAATAGCAAGGTATTAGTGTGGATGTAGGAGGAAAACACGGGGAAAAGGAAACAGAGACACATCCAGGGATGTGACTATAATCCGACTCTAGGACAAATACTTTATAAGGAGGAAGTGGTCCTTGCCATGAAGGACAAGACAAGGTGCCTGCCTTATACTTGGTGGCAGACCTCCCAATCCCATCCCACTCAGATATGCAGTGGTCAAAGTACCTTTCTTTGGTGGTGAGGTTGCCTATCTCCTGTAGCTGTCCTTAAAAGTATGGTCAAGTTGCAGAAAAAAATATTATCATAGAAATGTATTTCATGTCAAATAAGCAATTTTTCCTCTGAAGAATATTTGTGAGTTTTTGGTATTATAAACAATACTATCAGACTTATTTTTCAGGTGTATATAAAATTTTACAAGGTATAGTGATTTGAGTGGTGATGATTTAAATACCCTTGACATGCAAAGGACTTTTGCCTCAATAACAGAAACATGAATGTATTCTTTCTTAAAAACTATATTTTTAGGGCTGGGAAGGTGGCCCAGTGGTAGAGCGCTTGCCTTGCACGCATGAGGCCCTGGATTCAATTCCTCAGCACCACATAAGCAGAAAAAGCCAACAGTGGCGCTGTGGCTCAAGTGGTAGAACGCTAGCCTTAAGCTGAAGAGCTGAGGGACAGTGCCCAGGCCAAGAGTCCGGGTCCACAACTGACAAAAAATAAAAATAAAAAAAATATATTTAAAAATTATTTTTACGTAGTTGTACCATAAATTTATGAATATAATGTATCTTGATCAATGCCATCCCTTTCACCATTCTCCTTCTTCCCTCTGAACCCATAAGATACTCATTGAATATTATGATTGCCCTCTCTCCCCTTCATTTGTCTACTTATACTGTATATATACTTTTTTTTTTTTTTTTTGGGTCCAGTCATGGGGCCTGAACTCTGGGTCTGGGCACTGTCCCTCAGCTCTTCAGCTCAAGGCTAGTGCTCTACCACTTGAGCCATAGCGCCACTTCTGGCTTTTTTTTTCTTTTTGCTTATGTGGTGCTGAGGAATCAAACCCAGGGCCTCAGGCATGCAAGGCAAGCACTCTACCACTGAGCCACCTTCCCAGCCCTATATATACATTTTTTATGGATTTTAGATATTTCATTTTTTGGAAAGTAAAGCTATGAGCACTTAACTAAATATAAATAATGCTAGACATAAAAAGTATTCTTAATAGTAAAAGATATAACTATTAATGATTGCAGCTACATCATCAAAAGAAAATGTTGACTTTGAGAGGCAAAATAAGTATTGGAAATGATGACTTATGAAGGTAATTGGGGCACTGGAGTAAACCTTTGTCAAGTGTATTTTATTTGAACTTTCAGTCTTTCTCACTTCACATTTATTGTTGAGAAGCAGCCTAATGCAAAGTAGATGAGGGTCAAGTGACAAGAAGGGTTATAGCTTTCCCATAGTAGACAAAAATAACTATTCTCTTCTGCCTCATTGTCAAAATCCTTCCTGTGTAAGGATCTAAAAAAACCCTTTAGTTAGCTACAGTGACTTATCTGTTGACTTTATCAGAATACTGTAATGTGAAACGTTACAAAGTAAAACCTATTTTTTTAAAAAATCTTAGGTGGCTACTTCCCAGCCATTTATAAGAATACAGCTTAAATATATGAAAGATTAGGCAGCTGTTAAAAATTATGATTTACGATTATTGCTTGTGTTTTAAGTGCAAGTCATTTCAATAACATCACCTAAAATGGTCAAAAATGTACACTTTCTGCACGTTTTTCTCAGAGATTTATTTTCTTTTATTCTTTTCTTTCTTTGATGTAGATCCTGGGGTTTGAACACAGGGCCTGGGTACTGTCCTTGACCTCTGTGACCGCAAGACTAGCACTCTACCAGTTGAGACACAGCTCCACCTCCAGCTTTTGTGGTGCTTAATTGGAAATAAGAGTCTCACAGACTTTCCTACCCCTGCTGGCTTTGAACTATGGTCCTCAGCCTCCTGAGTAGCAAGGATTACAGATAAGAGACATCAACACCAGGTGAGACTTAGGTTTCTAAAAGGAAACTGGGTGTTTTTCCATAGTCATTGGTCTAACCACACTGGAGTTTTCTGGTTGGTGAACAGTTGAGGCACTGGAAGATTGGTATTCCTTGAGAGGTCCTGGAAGCTCCAAGCATCCTCAGCTCATGTCTTCTGTGCATCTCTTTCATGTGGCTGGTTCTCGAGGTGTATCCTTTTACAATCAACTGGTAAGCTGGATGTGACCCTGAGTGTTGACACAGCTAACAATCTCTTACCATTTTTGATGAATGTTCTGAAGAATGTCCATTGTCGAAGTATCAAACCAAAGCTCAAATGGAAAGATTCATCTATGTATGTGTGTGTTGGCTTCTTACTGGTTTACCTCTAGAAACAACTTCCAGTGGTGGTAATGGAATCTGAGCATTAAAAAAAATGAATTTGGGAACTTGAAATATGGATTGCTAGTAAGAGAAACTGTAAGAAAGGCTGTAAGTTAAAGAAAAAGCCATTTCTTTACCATTACCATGCCCAGACTGTTTTCTTAATAATCTGTAATACATATAATGAAGCTTTTCCTAAATATGCACAGTGTGGAAATATCTGGCTTTTCAGTATTAGAAATGGACCCACACTTTTATATTCATTAATATTTCTTCTGTGTAACTATTTAAATCCATGTTTTTGCTGTCTCCTTTTTTAATTTTTCCCTCCTCCCTCCTTCCTCTCCTTCACTTTCTTCTTAGACAGATTTGCTATGTTGCCAAGGCTGTCCTGAAACCCCTTGGCTCAAGTGGTTCTCCTCTTTCAGCTTCTTCAACATCCTGAATACCTGGGAATATAGGTATGTACCACT
Source organism: Dipodomys merriami (assembly GCF_024711535.1). Lineage (NCBI taxonomy): Eukaryota > Metazoa > Chordata > Mammalia > Rodentia > Heteromyidae > Dipodomys > Dipodomys merriami. The sequence continues at coordinate 18,426,316 of NW_027206512.1, read as the reverse complement.
ATACCTGGACTTTTCACCTTCAAATTCAAATGATGGTAATTAGGACACTCAGAGTCAGTGTCCCATGATGGAAAGCAAGTTAAATAATCTCTCCAATATAAAAATCTACTACCACATACCCATACAAACATGCACACTTGGAAAAAGTGATAGGATTTATGGTAAGTATTACCTATATTGATTTTTTTTTTTTTTTTGTTGGTCGTGGGGCTAGAACTCTGGGCCTGGGTGCTGTCCCCTGAGCTCTTCAGCTCAAGGCTAGTACTCTACCACTTTGAGCCATAGCACCACTTCCAGTTTTCTGGAAGTGGTTAACTGGAGATAAGAATCTCATGGACTTCCTTCTGGGGCTGGCTTTTTGAATCTTGATTCAAAGATCTCAGCCTCCTGAGTACCCAGGATTATAGTGTGAGCCACCGGCATCCGGCAATTCTCTATATTGACACATAAAATACCATAAGACAAAAATGTATGGAGTGTTTTATAAATTATAAACATAGACCTGATAATCTAATACAAAATAAGCCACATATGTTTAATATTCTATTCAATAAACACTATGTGGCTTGGGATTTGATTTCTGTATCTGTATCCATTGGGCTTTCAGATTATGAGAGCATTTAGTTTTTCCTAAGGACTATCTAGTGTATTAGATAAACTTTAACTCAAGAACAACATGTATATTTTGAACGGTTTTAAAGGCTTTAGAATTTTATGTATTTATGTCTGTGATGCCAGGGATTGAAATCAGGGCCTTGCATATGTTAGACAAGTACTCTTGCCACTAAACTAAATTTCTAGCATTTTCTTTTTTTTAAGAAACAGAGTGTAGTTATATTGCCTGGCTGGCCCCAAATGCTTGATTGAGCTCAAGCAATTCTTCTGTCTTAGCTTCTCAAGTAGATGGGAGTAGTTCCAGGCATAACCCATACCTTGGCTTCAGCTCAGGAACAATATTTCATTTTACATAAGAAGTGCATAATCCAACAAAGGGAAAGTTGCTAAAATAACCTATATTAAGCCAGAAAAAATTATCTTTAGGATTGAAAAAATAATATATTCCTATAATTTTTTTTTGAAGAAAGCTGCTGGGTGCTGGTGCTTCATGCCTGTAATTCTAGCTATTCAGGAGGCTGAGATCTGAGGCTTATGGTGTGAAGCCAGTATGTCTAAGAAAGTCCATGAGATTCTTTTTTCCAATTAACCACCAAAAATGCTGGAAGTGGAGCTGTGGTAGGGACCTAGCCTTGAGCAAAAAGCTCACAGTGCCCAGGCCCTAAGTTCAAGCCCGTGGACTAGCACATGCACCCACACATGTGTGCGTGCATGCACACAAATTCAAAATTAGAAATTTTAATACTTTCCCCTGTTGATTAGAGTGTGCCTTAGTATCACAATTTCTGTTACAAATAGGTTTCAGAATACTTTTTTCTTTTGGTAGTACTGGGGATTTGAATTCAGAGTCTCTGTTTGCTAAAAAGGCACTTTATTAACCGCTTTCTTATTTCTTTTTAAATATGGTATCATGGTTATTACATGTTCCAGCTTGGAACTGATTCTTCCTATTTATGCTTCCCTGCTTGCTGGGATGACAGGCATTTCCCACTCTCCTAAACCCAATTCAGGCTGGAAAGCTCCAGGTCTCCCAAGCTTGGTAATTAGAATTACTGAACCATTCCGATTGGCTTCTTTTATGACCAGCCTGTAGATATGTTTTTTGGTAGGAAAAGCATTTGTAATGTTGGACATTCTTGTTATCAACAATGCAGTGCTGTTGTACATTTAAGTAACATTGTTCTAGAACACTGACTGTTTCAGAATATTCTGTGACGATCAGAGAATGAATTTCATTGCATATTTGGTAAAAAACAAATGATAGTTTGGTATTTTTGAAAGTTTTCAATAGGGGCCTATAACAAACTTCAAAATCACAAGATAGGTTATGTGAGTTCGAATAAATTTTTTAATATTATTTTTAACCACAACTGTAGTAAATTGACTTTAAAACTGATTATAAAAGGATTTATTTTTGTATGTGATCAGGTGAACTATTCAGATTAGGCCCCAATGAGGCTCATTTAGGCTCACTAGTTTTGATTTGGATGAAAGGGCTATATTCCTCTGGAATTTTGCTTGAAAAACATCATTTAAATGTTGGACTGAGACACCACAGTGAATCTTGCAGTAGGAAAAATGCTGTTTATTTCTAAATGGAAATCCCCAAGTGCCACACCACATCAATCATCTGACATATAATCTGACTTCCACTTGGTTGGAATGGACTTTAAAGGTCAGGACTTTGGATGAAGAATTTTAGTTTAGTAGGTTATGCAGTAGAATTGCCTAAATCGGGAGTAATGCTCTCTCATTGGTAGAAATAGCTTCTCCTCAAAACAAAAACCACAACATAAAACAAAAAACAAAAACAAACAAATCAAACAATATGGAGGATGGGATGGGGGGGAAATGACAGATTTTAAGTTCACTCTTTTGCTTAAGCACATTTTCTAATGTTTCTGACTGTATGTCATTAAAAAGTTGGAAAAGAAATAGAGGATGTTGGATTGGGGGGGGGGCGGGGGGACGATGGGAAGGACTGGGAAAGGGAAACAAAGGAGGAGACTACAATGCTTGATAAGAAATGTACTCATTACCTTGCCCATGTAATTGTAACCCCTCTGTACAGTATTTTCACAATAAAAAAAAAAAAAAGAAATAGAGGATGTTGGGAAAGGGCTCAGTGGTAGAGCGCTGGCCTTGCATGCATGAGGCCCTGGGTGCGATTCCTCAGCACCACATAAGCAGAAAAAAACCGGAAGTGGCGCTGTGGCTCAAGTGGTAGAGCGCTAGCCTTGAGCTGGAGAGCTGAGGGACAATGTCCAGGCCCAGAGTTGAAGCCCCAGGACCGACACACACACACACACACACACACACACAAAGAAATGGAGGAACCCCCCCCCCCATAGTTATCTGCTTTCATAAAAGGTTTATACTAGAGACTTGCAGACATCATTAAACTTACACCAAAAAAAAAAAAATAGGAAATGTAACTATCAGGAAAACAATAGACCCGAGTCGTATTGTCTTGAGGGAACTGGAACCTCTGGACATAGTGGGTGCGCTTTCTATGTACAAAAGTAGGCCAGAGCTGAGAATCTTTGCGACTTGCCACTCCTGGCTACAGTTCCACCCCTATTCAACGCTGCCGCAGGCAGACATCTGCAGCTGTCCACACCGATGCCACTGTGTTTTCCTTTCTTCTTTTGAAATCTTTTAGTGAGGTGTAGAAAGGACAGCAGTGGTCACACTTGCTTCAATCTTATTATTACTACCTCCCCTCTCCACGTCCAAATACATGACACTAAATCAAAGGCCACCACCAGGCAGCTGGCCTGACTTGGGGCGCCTCGCCAGCTGAAGGTGATGAGTGGTGTGTACAGCTGGGCGATACCTGTTCTGAGGACAGTCTGCACAGGACACCTGGCCACCTTCAAAGTGACTCGGGAGCGGCGGCGGTCTGCCCCGCGCCGGCGGGAGCCGCCGACCGTCGCTGGGATCCCCCGTCCCGCGTCCCGCGTCCCGGGTGGAGGGCGCGCCGGGCCAGGACCCCCAGGCCCGGGAGGCAAAAGGCCGCGAACACTGGCTGGGCGGTGAGCACAGAAGTTCCCCAGAGGGAGTAAAGTTGTCGGCGGCGCTGGAAGCCCCCCACGCCCCGGTGACACACCGACTCCCAGCCACGAAGACAGACCCGAGGGCAGGGGCGGTGCACACACCGGCCCGTCCCCCGCCAGCCAGCGCAGACCCGGCCACACCCCGCCCCGGGACGGCTGCAGACCGGGGTCCCAGCGCTCACCCCCCCCAACCCCCACAATCACGTCTCTCCGCTGCTCCTCCACGTGACAAAAGCCGGAACCGTCACTTCCGGCGGTGCGGACAGCGCGCGTGCGCGGGGAGCCGTTGGCACCAGCTCCGAGCCTCCCACGGCGGCGAGCGGCGGGTCGAGCTGGAGCCGGGGTGTGGGGGGGGGGGCGAGGTCCCGAGGGCGGAAGCCCGAGAGTCCGGCCGACCGCTGGGAGCGCGGCCGGCCCCGCCCCGCAGCCACCTCCCGCTCCCGCTCGCTCCTCCGGGTCGCGCCCGGGCCCGCCCCCTCGCGCCCCGCCCCGCCCCGTCCCGGCCCCGCCCCTCCCCGCCGCCCTCTGCGGGATTCCCGCAGCTGCAGCGGGGCCGGCGGAGCGGGCGGCGGGTCCGAGGCTGTGGGCTGAGGCGCGCGGAATGTGAGGCGGGGCGGGCCGCAGCGCGCGCGCGCGGACGCTCGGACCCGGCCCCGGCCGACGACCCCCCTCGCGGACGCCGGGCCGCGCGCCCGGCCCGGGGGACTCGCCCTCCCCGCTCGCCCTTGGGAGGCTCCCTGGTGCCCCGCGGCGCGCCGGCGGGACCATGAAGAAGTTCTCGCGGATGCCCAAGTCGGAGGGCAGCGGCGGCGGCGGCGGCGGCGGCGGCGGGGCCGGTGGCGGGGCCGCCGGGGCGGGGGCCGGCTGCGGCGGCGGGGGCTCGGGCGGCTCCTCCGTGGGGGTCCGCGTGTTCGCCGTCGGCCGCTACCAGGTCACCCTGGAGGAGTCGCTGGCCGAAGGTACGGGGAGGCCGGGGCTGGCAGGTGAGGGAGGGCGCTGGGGTGTGGCCGTGGCGTTTCCCCGGGGTCGTTCCTCGGAGTCGACCCCACTCTTCCCCGTGTGGGGCCGGGACCGAGGCGTCTCCGGGCCGTCCGCTCTCCCCGGGAGCTTCGATCAAATAAGCCCCAAGACGTCCTCGGGGCGAGCCGATGCGTGGTGTCACGCTCGGAGCGGTGAGTCAGGAGAGGGTCAGAGCCGGAGCCGGATGGAGGCTCCGCGGTGCCAGCCGCGGCTCAGGCGGGTGTCGGGCGACGCCGGGCGCCGGATCCCACCGCCCTCGGCGGGGAGCCGGGGTTTGCTTCGGCGGAGGGAGCTCACCCCGTAGATGATAGGTTTACGATCGCGCGCGCTCTCTAGTTTATTAGCATGGGCATCCACACACGGACGCACACCAACACAGCGTGTGTGTCTGTGTGTTGAGCCTGGCGCCCCGAATTCAGCCGGTGTGGACTTGGGAGGACCGCGAACCCCTGAAGCCCGCTTGTGTCTGGTACTCCCGAAGTCTCACCCGCGGGACCAGATACTGTTCTTGTCCCCCTCTCCCCCTCGCCCCCCGACCGAACTTTTAAAAGGTGAGGTGAAGCTGGTTAACGTGCCTCTCTAGGCTCCACTCGTGTTGGATCTTCTCCTTGTCCGAAACAGGTAGGAAGACGTCTAGTAACCAGACAAAAAAAAGTTTACTCAGCATTTGACAGAACCAGATCTCTAGACTTTCAGTTTTTATATTCTTGGTAAAACTGGCTGGTGGAAAAATACCGTTTTTTTTTTTTTTTTACTTGCAACTGATATGATGACATCCGTATTATTTATTACAAACTAAGAATTCATGATTTTTTTTTTTTTTTTGGTAAATGGTAATCCTAAGTTCTAACATTACTAGAAAAGAAATCCAAGAGTGAAGTTTTTGGTTTGCCAAGTTAGGAAAGTTAGTGATATGGTTTGAAAGCAGAAGACTGAGATTCCGCTTGCGCTTTTGGGAATGACAGTAATAATAGTAAATTAATGCAAGGAAACCCTGAATTTTCTGTATGAAATAAAGAGAAAGAAATCTTCAATTATCTGGGGGTCGATGTCCTTGTTTTGTTAACTACTTTCCAGCTTAATGAAACTTGCTGTGAGTTGGAGATGTGGAGGGGAATACCATAATTTTCAAAAGACTGAATTATGGTGATTAGTTTTGATAGATTTACTGTGCTGATGAATTTATTACAGGCATTTATTATTTCAGGTGTTGGGTTAGATTGGGTTGTAGACTTCAAGCTCACATGGATATTAACTCACAGATTATTCCTCTGCCTTTGAGTTGTGTTAGTATTTAATTGAAATTACTTTGAGCAAGTTATTTTGTTATTGTAAATTAAATCTATTTATAAAGTAGATTTTGAATTTGTAACTTTCATCAGGGCCCAAAGCATATCTTACTTATAAAAAACATATTTTACTCATGAAAAATAATTTTGAAGTGTGAAAATAAAATTGAATTTCAAAGTGACAGCCTTCATTCAAGCATAAAAACAAATACCTTTTTAAGTACTGATGTTACTGTTTGAATTTCCCATTGGCTTTTACCAGAAGTTTGTCACTTGTTTTGAAAAATGAGTAAGTGCTAGGAGGAAACAAAGGTTGAAGAAACTCTTGGAAGATGGAGTTTCCTGATCTTACATTCCAGCTCTTGGGACCAGGCTTTATTCCTTCCTAGAGGACAAGGCCTACCTACACTTGTGTGTTGATTTTCTCTCTAATACATACAACTGACATTTAAATCTGTCTGTCTGTGTATCTTTCTGTCTGTCTATTTGTGTCAGTCCTGAGTCTTGAACTCAAGGCCTGGGTGCTGTCTTTGCCTGAGTGTTGTTTCTTTCTTTTTCTTTTTTCTTTCTTTTTTTTTGGGGGGGGGTGGGGGGCTAAACTCAGGTCCAGGGTACTGTCCCTGAACTCTTTAACTCAAGGCCAGTCACTTTGAGCCACAGGGCCACTTCTGGTTTTCTGGTGGTTAATTGGGAGATAATAGTCTCATGGACATTTCTGCTGGGACTGGCTTGGAAATGCCATCTCCAGATCTCAGTCTCCTGAGTAGTTATGATTGTGAGCCTGAGCCAGCCACCAGTGTCCAGCTGCCTGAGCTTTTTTATTTTTTATTTTATTGTTAAGATGTTGTACAGAGGGGTTACAGTTACATGAGTAAGGCAATGAGTACATTACTTGTTGATCATTATTACCCCTTCCCTTCCTTGTTGTTGTCCCACTTCCCCAGCTCCCACACTCCAATCCCCCTAACAACCCCCCCCCCCCCCCCCAGCTTTTTTGCTCAAGGATAGTGCTCTACCACTTTGAGCCACAGCTCCATTACCAACCAGCTTTTTGGTAGTTCTTTGGAGATTAGGCTTTCCTGCCCTGGGGTGGCTTTTGAGATCCTCAGATTTCAGCCTCTTGAGTAGCTAGGATTATAGGTATGAACCACTAGTGCTCAGCTCAATTCGCTTTTTTTGATCTTGATGATTTTTTTATTCTTTTTTTTTTTTTTGGGTCCGGTCGTGGGGCCTGAACTCTGGGCCTGGGTGCTGTCCCTCAGCTCTTCAGCTCCAGGCTAGCGCTCTACCACTTGAGCCACAGCGCCACTTCTTTCGCTTATGTGGTGCTGAGGAATCAAACCCAGGGCCTCAGGCATGCAAGGCAAACGCTCTACCACTGAGCCACCTTCCCAGCCCCGATTTTTTTATTCTTATTTCAGATGCTGACAGTCTTCCTTCCTTTCCAAATAAGTAATGTTGTAAGTTAAACAAGATGTTTAAGCACATGTTTGTCTATTATTGGAGTGAGTTCTTGTAAAAAAGCGTAAGAACCATTTTAATCAGAGAAAGCTATACTACTGAGTGAAGAAAAAAATAATTAAAAGCTACCATAGACCAAAAAACAAATGGTAAATTTTACAGTTTTGCTTTGGATCAATGTTTAAGCCACACCAGGATCTTCTAGATGCCATGTCTTGAGCAGTTATTGTTATGTTGCTATAAACACAGGAAACTTATTTAGTGTGACCTCTTCACTGTCTTTTCAGTAAAACAGTCCATGTCTGTCTTTGTCTCTTTCTTTGTCTCTTATGTCCCAGTAGTTACTGTGAACACTGACTGAATTAGCAAATACTAAATCATTGCTTCTAGGGGAAGTAACAGAATTAGGTTCCTGGAAGACTTTGTATACAACATTTTTTGTCAACTCAGTATTCAGCATTGTTTAATGTGTGTTTGTGTTTAAAGACATTGTACTTACTGTATTTTATTTAATATATTTTAATTGAAATCATGACTAGTGTCACTGTAACTCACACTAAGTGAAGATTATCAAGTACATATATTTTCTTGCTAAGGAATGTCACATGCTTCTTTACTTAGAAATACTAGGCAGAACTTATACATTATTGCCAAGGTCCATTTTAAACAGTGAAATCACCAATTAGAAGCAAAAAAGTGAGAGAAACATGGTCAGTGCACCAAATTGATCATGAAAAGGCCACTTTTCTAGAGTGTGATAACAGGGTATGAGTCAAGTGACTTAAGATTTTTTTTTAAACCAGTGTATACATGTCTATAAAAATAATCAGGAAACTGCCACAAATTTGAGGGATTAAACTTTAGGAAATAGGTTAATTGACAAATATGGTATCCCCAAATAAAGATCACCTATCATCAAATGTATATAGATGTATATATGTACTATTTAAAATCTGTAATTGAGAAAACATTTCAGGGGTCCATTTAGATGACTGAATTCCTGGGGTATTTCTCTGAAACAAATATTTGTATTATACTATCTTTCTAGTCAAGCGCTTACACTGTATGTTTGACAATGTTGGCACCTGGTATTTTTTTAGTTTCTGCTCAAAGTTTAGAGGACTGATATCATAGGCACTTGTATTTTCTCAAAAATGGCATTTGTATTTTCTCAAAATTGGTTCAGTTTTAGGAGTCTCTACAAACCCCCAGTTTTGGGCTTCAGAAAGATAGAATTATGTCAGTTTTAGCTTGAAACTATGTTACACTGTCAAGCATATGTAACTCAATGTGACCTTCATGTTTTATTAAAACATAGGGTAGTATCATGCACTTTTCAAAACAAAGCCATGGTTGCTAGTTTGAGGAATTTAATAGAAATTGGTAGTACAAAGTGATTGTTGAGTGGGGGACTTTTCCCCCCTAAATGTTCATGGCAGAAAATGGACTTAAATAAAAGGAATGTCAGACTGGGAGACCTGTGCTAATGTGTTGAAATAATCTAATCATGAGACCGTAAGGCTGGATAGGAATTAGATTATGAATATGAAGAGATGGGTAAAATTTAACTGATGAAATGTGGGTTATTGGCCTGTTAGTAATTTGAGGCAGGAATTTACTAGAGTTCTGTAAAAGTAGCTGTAGTTCTTTCAGAGTTAGTTGTTTAAATTGAATCCATATAGACTGTACATAAACCATTTCTCATTGTTAATTTTTCAGGAAGGTAGTAAGATATGTAACATTTTGCAATGGAAATCAGTCGGGAAATGTTCGATTTAAGTATGATTTTTCATTTGCAGAAATTATCTGTGGCTACTGAAGAACTTCTAAGTTAATGTTTCTAAGAGAAAGAAAAAAAGGAGTGTAACAAAAGTATCACCAATTGATATTTATTAAATATCTCTTTATGTTTCAGGTAGCACTTGGTGCTACTTGTATAGTGTAGCATTTCTTTGGCCTTAAGGAGAGGGAGCAGATATTAAACAGACAAGAATAATTAATTAACATGGTTACTTAGCTCAAGATTTTGTGAGAGAATAACAGAGTTTGAAATAGAGGACCAAGGAAAGCCTTTTGAAATTTTAGCAGACACCTGAAGGACGGGAAAAGTTAGGTGAAAGCTGAGATTTGAAGGCAGAATGCTTTGGAGCAGGTCATGAAGACAAGTCCCACAAGAAGAAGAGTTTCACTAAGTGAAATATGCTCAGAATCATGGACCACAATGAGTGAATTACATGTAGAAGGGATTTGAGATGACAGGGTCCAGGGCTTTGTATGCCCTCCTGTTTATATTGAGGTGTTTAGTTTTTCTAAAATGTACTTTGAAGATATTGAAGGATTAAAATTGGAACAGTAACATACTCTGATATTTTCATATACAGATTGCTAAATTGAAAATGGTTGAGATTGTAGAAGTTAAGATGATTAAAACGGTCATAGTCAACTGGTGAATTGGATAGGTATGGGTAATAGGAAGTTTTAAAAATGACTTGCTTATATACCTTTTGGATGGATATGCCTACCATTTGCTAGGATAAGTAATGAACTGAATTTTGCGGGGCATACTTACTTAGTTGAGGTATTGGGAGGGATATTGTGTGGGGAATTTAATAAATGATCTGAAGCTCAGCACAAGGGACAGTGAGCATCTGTGTATTATTTAAAACCCAGGTAGGGGAAGGATATAAGGAGTCAGTGTAGAATGAAAAGGTATTCACTGAAGCTGTGGAGAACTGATCTTAAATGTTTTGTATTCATCAGAATAATTGGAAGGACTTGGTAAAATCCAAAACATTAAACCCAAAATTTGATCAGGTATGGTAAATGCTGGTTAAGTCTCTGCATTAGCATTTCTGCCAGCTTCCTCAGTGAACCAAGCACACTTTAAGAACCAATGAAATAGAGGACTCAAGACTAAAGAAAAGAGCTACCAGAGTGGTGTGAGGATTTCCTATTGAGAACTCTATAGACTATTATTTTAGGAATGGAGCAGTTATATTGCTGATAAATCATTGTACTTGATCACATGTTTTGGCTTGATGTTGATAGTTATCCTTTGTCCTTAATCTCTCTTTTAAATCTAACGTCTGGTTATTTGCTGGGTGAGTGTTCTTTGCTCCAGCTTCAATGTGCTCTACTTCCTATTATTCTGTGACTATTTTTTGTACTTGACTGTCACTGTGGGTGTAATCTGTGCTCCCTAACTACTGGTTATGATCACTTCCTCCTTCCTGTAGACACTTGTAGCTATTTGCTTTTTTCCTTCTTAACACATATAATCTTTTCTCCTGAGACACAATTGTGTAAGTACTTAGAAACACTGAGGTGGTTGGTTAATTATTGTTCCTCTGTCACCTTTTCTACTAGATAGTAAAGGTTTTGAAGCTAGAAAGACTTAATTGCTTTGTGTTTACAAGCTGCCTTTCTATACCTTGGACATTTCACATACTTCTCAAAGGAAATGATGTGTGACTTTGTGAAACCACATATTGTGCTTCAATAGAATTAAAGTCCTAATTTGCAAATTGAAAAGTACCAATGGAGGGCACTTTATGGGACTTTCAAAGGTCTTTTACATAGGCCAGGGGACACTGAATTTGCAGTTTAGTGAAGGCAGACAACAGTTGAGGTAAAGTGCCATTTCACTTAATCTCCTTGGAACAATAAAGAAAGAATAACTGGATGTCTCTGGGTAGTCATCTTTCTCTATTGGTATATTTTTCTTTATTCTACAAAAGCAGTTTTAGTTTTTTAAAGAGAAAAGGTATTACATGCAGCTGTAAAATTACTTTTACCATCGATGTTGACAGCTTTTTTTGATAAAGAGCCTTTTGAGGGCAGAACCAGAGGCTAGACATATGTCACCCTGAATCTTTAGTTCCTTTGCTGTAGTGCATATCCAGGAATTTCTTGTGTATGTTGACTTAAGTTCTTGGGAAACATATTTTGAAATGTGCAGTTAATAGCTTCTGTGAAGATGAAAGAAGGAAGTGTGTGAAAATACCCAATAGGTACATACCAAATCATTAAATAAATAAAGGTGAATTTTAGATTGAGATATGGTTATAAGCTTTTACTGAAATTTGGTTTTATAGTTATAGTAAATTGCTTTTGCATTAGGTATCACATTTATCCTGGAAGGTATCACATTTATGTTTGCACAAAATCTGATTCTTTAATTAGACAATTATATAATCATATATAGTTTTTTAGTATCAATTTGATACATAGAGTTTTGATTTTCATTAATAGCATGTACTTCCACCATAAAATGTGAAAGGACACTACATAGAATATTTCTATTATTTTTAGGTGGTACTGGGGTTTAAACTCAGGGCTTTGAGCTTGCTAATCAGGCACTCTACCACTTTATCAGTTGAGTCCTGCTTGAGTCCTTCTTGCTGTGGTTTTTGAGATAGTGTCTCTTTTTTCCTGGGCTGATCTTGGAATTCTTCAGTGTATCCTCTGTAGCCAAGATGACAAGCTTTTCTGTTGAGATGGAGTCTTGTGAAGTTTTTGTCTGGGTTGACTTTCAACCCCAATTGTCATGATCTTTGCCTGGGATAGGTAGGATTATAGGTGTGAACCATTGGCACCTGGCTAATTTTTTTTTCTCCCCAATATTTGGTTTTCTAGGAAGGCATTCTTATCACCTGAGCCATGACATCAGCTCTATAGCATATTATTAACACATGATTCCCTTTTGGGTTATGTATGTTTTCACTATAGGGAAATCTCCTAGGATGCAGTTTTCATGGGCCACTGTTCTATTTTCTCTACAGGGTGCAATTTTATTCACAGACAAGCTGCTGACACAAAACAGTTATTCCCAGTTTTCAGCATTTGAAATAGTTTAGTGGCAATTGTGCTTTTATCTCCATTAAGTTTTGCATAATGTTAAATTTCTTAGTTTTTAACTGTAATAATGTGTTGTAGTTAATATTGACATTTCCAGGCAAAGCAGTGATTAAGAGTAATGAAAATAATACATATTGTACCATGGAGTCTGTAGGAGGGAAAATTGAAACACCAAAAAGTTTCTTGATGTTAATATTAGGGAATATTGATTTTTTTTACATTGATTCAGGGTCTTCATCTAGTGTTCTTCACGAATCTTATTTCCTTTTTCTATTTCCCACATATTACTATTATTTATTTTGATCAGAACTTGAACATGTAGATATGTTAGAAAATGTTTGGTATTTATCAAAATAATTAAAGCCTTGACTTAGAATTCAGAAATTAGAGTCCTGTGTAGCAATTTCAAAGTTTTTAATACTTTAAAGGTTTTTCTTTTGTGGTCTGGACATAAGGTTTCATCTCCAAGGTGTTGAGACTTGTTTATTTCCCGATTGTATCTTGCATGCATCTAGTGATCCACAAGCATGCTATTTTTAGGGGACTGAATTGGGAAGCTGAGTAGTTTTTGACTGAGCTTTAAAACTATTTGGACCCTTAGTTAATGTGGAGATTTGTCTGTGTATCATCTTTACAAATTATATCAGTCAGCACACGTCTGCTAATAGTTTCAGAAATCTCTTTGCAGGAAAATGGTTATACGGCCTTTTGAAATTTTTAGTTTATTCTAGATTTGTAGAATTCCACTTCTAATAGTGCATAATTTGGGCCATAATCTTTAGAGAGGCATTTGTGATGGATGTTATTTTAAAATATGAAATAGTTGTTGTTCCTGGTTTATCCTAACATTTCTTATTATTTTTGAAACAACACATTGTTAATTGCAACTATCTGGGAAGAAAAAAAAGCAAAACTTGACATCAGGCCAAGCTTTTAATCTAAGTCTGTCCTTAAGTTACATTGTGAGATTTTGACCCCTGTTTCCTTTAGATTAAAAATGAAGTGGATAAAGATAAATTTTTAGCATATTTTCCATTCTAGTATTCTTTAATTCTGTCTAAATAAATTTTATTCCTTCTAATATGTGTGTGTGTGTGTGTGTGTGTGTGTGTGAGAGAGAGAGAGAGAGAGAGAGAGAAAGAGAGAGAAAGAGAGAGAAAGAGAGAAAGGGAAAGAGGGAGGAGCATGGACTTGGGAAGGGTAGCAACAAATAATTTTTAAAATTAAGACTAATAAAGGATGTTTTATTATACATTTGGGTTTACAGTGAATCAGCAACTTATTATTTATCCAGCAGTGTAAAATTATTCCTTAATATTTGGTATAAAAGTATTTTCCAAGAAGGTGCTGTATATGATATCCTTTATTGTATGACATTTCAGAATATATAGTTCCAAAAGGAATGTGTTACCTTAATTACTTATTCTTTTTATACTTTGTATTTACTTAGGTAACTGGTAGAGATGAAGATGTAAAAGGCTTTGTGCTGTTCAGGTTTTTATTTGAGAAGAATATATGAGGAAGAGTGTGAAATAATGTTAGAACTTTTTTAACCAAGAATTTGACCCCCCCCCCCCCCCCAGGCCCAGGGCTGTCAACCCTAGTTTAGTTCCTTTATATCTCTCACTTTGATAAATACGTTAGCATTCCCCCTGTTCTTTCGGCCCTTTCCTTGCCAAATCAGTTCTTGAGTTCCTTCCAGTTTATTCTTCCTGAAATGGACTTTTCATCTCACTGTCTTTTGCCTTAACCAACTGACTGATTACTCTGATTCAAGGCCCTCTGCCAAGTCTTTCCAGCCTGCTCACAGTAGTTTTAATCTCATTCTTACTCTGTGTAAAATACTGTGCTACTTCTCACAAGCTTTTTGCAAAGGTCTGAATGTTTGTGACATCCCTAATCCCTGCCTTACATGTTGGGATTCCACCCAGCATGGTGATAGAATTAGGATGTAGGGCATAGGGAGGTGATTAAGGTCATGAGAGCAAGATTGTGATTTGTGCCTTGGTAGGGAAGGTCTTAGAGAGACTTTGTTTGTTTTCTACTATGTGAAATTACAGTGAGAAGACATCTGTGAGGGCCTGGTGAGATTCTCACCAGACTCTGAATCTTTAGCACCATGATCTTGGCCTCTAGAACTGTGAAAAATAGATTTATTATCCATATGTCATTTAATTTGTAGTATTTTGTTATAGCATTCAGAGCAGATTAAGATACTTTCCAAATCCATTTATTTTGCATTTTTCATTTGTCTAGAATACAGATACTTGCTTCTTTTGTACATAGAAGTTACTTTTCTGCAATCTTTTATCTACTTATGAAACTGTCTGCAATTGGATGAGTATTAATGCCTTCATTTAGCATCCTGTGTAGCAAGGGTTAGTCATATAGCTTACACAGCTTTGTTTTATTTCAATAAAATATAATGTCTTTCTTTAAATTTTAGTTCTTGTAAGCTGGTTCACACATGTAATTCTAGCTACTTAGGAGGCTGAGATCTGAGGATAGAGGTTTGAAGTCAGCCTGGGCAGAAAAGTTTGTGAAACTCTTATCTCTAGTTAACCACACACAGACACACAGACACATAGATACACAGACATAGACAAACAGAAGACTTATCTCCAGTTAACCAAACACACACACACACACACACACACACACACACACACACACACACACACACACACACACACACACACACACACACACACACACACACACACACAATGGCTGAGGGCAGAAAAGCCTGTGAGACTTTTATCTCCAGTTACATACACACACATTCTCTCTCTCTCTCTCTCTCTCTCTCTCTCTCTCTCTCTCTCTCTCTCTCTCTCTCTCTCTCTTTCTCAACCCCCTACCCCCCCACCGCCCCAAGTGGAGCTGTGGCTGAGGTGGTAAGAATGCCAGCCTTGAGTGAAAAAGCTAGGTGTGATACCCTGAGTTCAAGCTTCAACACTGGCATTAAAAAAACAAAAATTAGCCCCTTTAAGGTTTGATTTGCATTTTTTTTCTCTCTTGCAGGATTGTATTTGTGGTAGCTATTTTTTAGTACATGTGTAAGAGGTTAAATTGGTCGAAGGGCATATTAACTTATATAATTTACAGAGGACACAATTACTGTAAAAGAATTGGATAGCAATAATATTGATAATTGATTTTTAGGGTTGATATTGGCTTCTTTCCTGTTTTTTGTTGTTCTTGAAATTGAGCCATGACCTCACACATGCTGAGAACATGTTCCACCACTGAGCTACATCTACAACCTTAACTCTGTTTATTATGTTCCATGATAGTAATTAAAATATAGACATAGAGATATTTGTATAGGTGCAGCATTTTTTACATGTATGAAAAAAGTACAATCAGATTTATTTTTGGACTTTTGGCTTATTATAATATGATTATCAGTTATGTTCTTGCTTAACTTCCCTTAAGCCATGTCATCACATTGTGGGACAAGCTGGATGCATCTAGTTTGTGTGTTCTAGATGACTGATCTTAAGGGAGGGACAGTTAGGGGAATGATCGAGTGTGTATGGCTTTGTCTTGACTGGTAGATAGTACTAAGGCTTAATGGGTCCATGAATGTCTTAAGAAGGTGTGGGATTAAAAAGAATGGGAACTCATCTTTTGAAGACTGGAAATAAAACAAATGACAAGGACCCCTCCAACTGGTCTGCATGATATTAGAGCTACTTCTTTTCTTTTTTTTTTTTTTTTTTTGGTCCGGTTGTGGGGCCTGAACTCTGGGCCTGGGCGCTGTCCCTCATTTCTTCAGCTCAAGGCTAGCGCTCTACCACTTGAGCCACAGCGCCACTTCCGGCTTTTTTCTTTTTGCTTATGTGGTGCTGAGGAATCGAACCCAGGGCCTCAGGCATGCAAGGCAAGCGCTCTACCACGGAGCCACCTTCCCAGTCCTAGAGCTACTTATTTTCTAAGTAGAGAGATAATGAGTTTGCTTTTAGATTAGCAAACTTGTAAGCTTGGCACAAAGGTCACAGGGTTGCAAACCAAGTCTTTATACAGATTTGCCAGCTGAAAATCATTACCTTGATATTTTTCTATTCCTTATTTGCTTCTCTGGACAAAAGAGTTCCAAAATACCACTTCCATACCTAAATGCTGTATTTACTTATTTTCCTTAAGTTTCGGTGGTTAGGTTGCCCAAATAGTAATTAGGGCTGACTGGAACGTTTTACATACTCAAGTATTTTCTTTTGAATGAAGTGGTAATGTAGATTTACTCTTTAGTCATTAGTATTGACATCACTTACAATAGTGAAATATTTCATTAGGATTGTTTTTCTAGGAAAAAGAAATCTGCATCACTAGCTGTGACCTACTTTTCATTCTCTGGCTTGCATCATGCAATCTCCCCTGTTGAATGTTAATGCTCTATTCTTTGTATAGAATAAACAATAATAATGGCAACAACAAAATTAATGTTACCGATTCATAATTAGTAGAATATGTGCTTTGAAGGTTTTTTGAAAGTAAGGTATATATGTGCTCATTTGTGCATAGCCTATGATGGTATCTACCGTGATCAATAAGAGACGCTTGTAAGATAGTTCACTGTGTCTGCAGTAACATGGCTTTTTTTTTTTTTTTTGTAACGTGGCTTTTCTAATTTTTTTTTTGTGTGTGTATGCATGATATATCTGATGGGACAAATTTAGAACTGGGATAAATCTTAGCACAACATGATGTTTAATTCATCCAGTCAGCCTTGTGTAAGTCCTAGTGAAAAGTCGACTAAATGTTTGGTAATTTTTACAGTTTTCATTTTTAGTGAAATATTTATATAATCCCAAGGAGAAACTTTTAAGAACTCAACCTTTATTGATAGTTTTGATTTTTACTCAGTGAAGGTAGTGATACATATTTTATTGTTGTTTTAGTCAGGTATTTTATTGCTGTGACCAAATAGCGGAGAGAAACAATTTCAAAGGAGGAAGGATTTATTGTGGCTCATGGTTTCAGACATTATGTTCTGAACTGGAGCTGACTCCATTGTCTCTGTGCGCGGTGAGGCAGATCATCATGGCAGAATGGCATGGTGAAGCAGAGCTACCCATCTCTTGGTGGCTAGGAAGCAGAAGAAGAGTCCAGGCAGGATTTACCTCCTACTTTTTATCACTTCCCCCTAATATAATCACATTTTGAATTTACCAAAGGTTTTTATCCACAGATAAAGTTAGAGCCCTCACAATTTAATCACTTCTCAGTAACTGGACCCACCAGTACAGTCCAAACCTTCAATGCATGAGCTCTTGGGGGGGGGGGGCAATTCATAATCAACCTATAGTATGTAGTTGTTTTGCATTTCATTGAAGTTGAAATTTTAGAAATTTTGTGGGTCCTTGAATTTTATTTCTTTAAATATGTTTGTATGTTATTTGTTTATCAAAAGGGAATATTGGAAGTGAAATTGTAAAGGCTAACTGTGTCCTTAGTGTTCAGAATTGAGTGCTACTTATGCCTTATAGATTTCTAGCCCTAGAAGCTCAGTGTTTGATTTCATTCTTGCCTTAGAACATTGGCTGTTTTTCTTAACAGATGCTGCAGGTATTTTCAAAACTATGGCATACCTCTTTATCAGTTACTTTTAAATCGCTGCAACAAAATACCTGAGGAAACAACTCGAGAGGATTTATTTTGGCTCACAATTTTTGAGGGCCTTTGGTGAGGCAAAACATCCTGGCGGAAGCTTTGTGACAAAGCAAGTCAGCTCTCATAGTGGAGAGCAGGTAGAGAGAAAAGACATAGTAGATCAGATATAATCTTCCCAACCATACCTTGAGTGACCCCTATTTCCTTCTCCTGGGGCCTACCTCCTAAAACATCTGCCATCTTTTCCAGAAAATGCCACTATCTGGAGACTAAGCTTTTAACATATGAGCCTCTATGGGACATTTTATACTCCCACCAGTAACAGTCATTATTAATAATGTAAAAACCAATTCTTTGATTTTGCTTTGTGGAAGACTAATTATGAGAATAGGGGATGGTGGATAGAATACAAGAACTTGAAGTTAAGGGTAAGAACTTTTCAGTCTTCTTTAAAAAAATATCCTGAATATTAATTGGAATTAAAAAAGGCAATGATTCATTAAATTTCCCATAACTATAGTGATTATCTAATTTTAGTTCCTTCACTTAACTAGGGAAAGAGGGATTGGAATACTTGTTGCACTCAAAGCTACAGTGTTACTGTTGGTTGTGGAAGGTAGAATTTTGGTCTCATGGTTTTACTCTAGCATTTTTAAAATTTACATAGGAATTCTATAATTGGCTCTATGTACATCTCTGATTGAGAATGTGGGCTTGGAGTAGGTGTAAAGGAGCTAGAGGACCAAGATGAAGCATTAATGGGTGATGTCTGAGGAGCATGAGGTGGTAAGGGACTCCCAAACATCCTTTTTTTTTTTTTTTTTTTTTTTTTAGCTTCAAAGTTAAAACTTACATGTTCTTTCTGAGGGCCATCAACTTGTTTGCTTAAAACTATTGAGTTAAGATACTAGGAATAATTTAAAAAGTTTAAAATCTTAGCTACTACATTTTAGATTTAAATTTTAACTTCTTCTAAATTTTAGCTTCTTCTGAATGTTGTCTCATTCTAGTGTGGCCTGGTCTTACATAAAATAATGTATTTGTACACTGTAAAGTAAATAAAATTGCCTTACTTTAGTTTCTTCAGTTGAATCTAGCATAGCAAGAATTAGGACATATCCTGTAAAGTAGAAGGAAAGGAAATCAAGGGAGAGAAATAGTTTGTATCTCATACTTTGTTATGGTCTTGTTTCAGGGTTATAGGAACTGTAAGGTTTGAAGCCCATTTGCTGCAATATCAGTTGCTTTCTGCATTGAATAACAATATGCTACAGGTGTTCAAAGTAAAAAGAAAATAGATCTTTAAAAAGTATCTTTTATTACATTACAACACAAATATATTTGATATATACTTGGAATATGAAACATTAAGGTCTTTGCAGTGCAATAAATTACGATATCATGAAATAATTTAGTTTGCACCTGTCTTCCCAGCTGCTTAGGAGGCTAAGGTAGGAGGATCACTTGAGCTAAGCAGGTTAAGACCAGCTAGACCAACATACCAAGATGCTGTTCCAAAAGTAAAAACAAACAACATGTATTCTTTGATGGTTTGGCATATTTTTATATTAATGAAAGTAAAAAGAATAGTGCTTTATCTATGGAGTTCCCACCAAAGAAGATTTTGTCTAGGGTCAGTTCTTCTAAGTAAATGGGTTAATTTTTTTTTTATTATGAAAATACTGTACAGAGGGGTTACAATTATATGGGCAAGATAATGAGTACATTTCTTATCAAGCATTATAGCCTCCTCCTTTGTTTCCCCTTCCCATCCCTTCCCATCCTCCCCCCAAATCTCCCTCCCCCCCCACCCGAAAGTTGTAAGGTTCGTTTAAATTTTTTTTTAAATTGTAATTATAAAGGTGGTGTACAGAAGAGTTACAGTTACATAAGTCAGGTAAGGAGTACATTTTTGGAAGTGGTGCTGTGGCTCAAGTGGTAGGGCGCTCGCCTTGAGCTGAAGAGCGCAGGGACAGCGCCCAGGCCCAGAGTTCAAGCCCCACAACCGACAAAAAAAAAAAGAGTACATTTCCTTTTGGACAATGTAACCCTCTCCCTCTCTCTTTTTCTCTCTTTCTTTCTCTCTCTCTCTCTCTCTCTCTCTCTCTCTCTCTCTCTCTCTCTCTCTCTCTCTGTCTCTGTCTCTCTCTCTCCCCCCTCCCTCTCCCAAAGGGAGTTCTTTAAAAAAAAAAACACAAAAAATTAGATACATTCCTCATCTACCTTGAATGTCTTAATATTTGTCTCTGTTTACCTTCAACTTTAAAGGCTATCTTTTGGGTCATTTTTTTCTTTCCCATTCTTTTGTGTGCCAGTTAATTACCATTTTCTACTTAAGAACTTAATGTACATGACTCCATTTGGCTTGTGTTTTTCTTCTCCTCTCCTTTTTCCTCCTCTATTTTCTCCAATTCTTCTCTCCCCTCTTACCTTGAACTGGAGTTTGAACTCAGGGCTCAGGGCTTTGTACTTGCCACACAGGTGCTCTGTCTCTTAAGCCACTCTCCGTTCTCCCGTGTGTGTGTGTGTGTGTGTGTGTGTGTGTGTGTGTGTGTGTGTGTGTGTGTGTGTGTGTGTGTGTGTGTGTGTGTGTGTGTGTGTGCATGTTCCTGTGCCTGTCTCCCTTCTCCTGTGTGTGTGTGTGTGTGTGCGTGCACGCTCATGTTCCTGTGCCTGTCTCCCTTCTCCTGTGTGTGTGTGCGCGCGCACGCTCATGTTCCTGTGCCTGTCTCCCTTCTCCTGTGTGTGTGCGCGCACGCTCGTGTTCCTGTGCCTGTCTCCCTTCTCCTGTGTGTGTGTGTGTGTGTGCGCGCACGCTCATGTTCCTGTGCCTGTCTCCCTTATCCCGTGTGTGTGTGTGTACGCTCATGTTCCTGTGCCTGTCTCCCTTCTCCCGTGTGTGTGTGTGTGTGTGTGTGTGTGTGTGTGTGTGTGTGTGTGTGTGTGTGTGCGCGCATGCGCGCTCATGTTCCTGTGCCTGTCCTGGAACTTGAACTCAGAACCTGGGCACTGTCCCTCAGCTTTTGTGCTTAAGGCTAGTGCTCTACAACTTTGAATCGTAGTGCCATTTCTGGCCTTTTGCTGGTTAATTGGAGATAAGGGTCTCATAGATTTTCCTGCCTGGGCTGGTTTGAATCTTGATCCTCAGAGCAGCCTGCTGAGTAGCTAGGATTACAGGCATGAGCCACTGATGCCTGGCTTTCTTTGTCACATCTTGAGTAAGAAAATGGGAAATATATTTTACTGCATAGTGCTCTTACTGCATAATGAGGCATAATGAATAATTGAGGGAAAACACTTAGAATTCTATTTCATCTAATGTCATTTTTTTATTTGAAAGAATCACTGACTGATTTTTCATTTAGATTTCAGTATTTGACAGACATTTTCTCAAATGATGAGGTGAGTTTGTTACTTCAAGGAAGACAACTGACAGGTATTATTAATGTTGGAATTTGAACTTTCAAAAGAGATGATGATTTTGGGAAAGTTGTATCTGCCATTGTGAGCTTGACAAGCCTCCATTTTCTTTTCTTTTCGGCTGTGTTGAGCTTCAACTCAGGGCCTACGTGCTGGCCCTTAGTATTTTTGTCCTCAAGGTTAGCACTCAACTATTTGAGCCACTTCTGGCTTTTTGGTGGTTAATTGGAGATAAGAGCCTTATGGGCTTTCCTACCTGGGCTAGCTTTAAACTGGGATCCTCAGATCTCAGTATCCTGAGTAGCTAGGATTATAGGCATGAGCCATTAGTGCCTCCCATTTCTTTAAAGTTTTTTTTTTTTTTGAAGAGGTAGTTGATAGTAAATGTGATTTTTTAAAATAAAAAATTGTGTAATGAAAGATTACATTATTTCAGTGAACTGAGATTTTCCATTGTATAATGATGCAGATACAGAATATAGGATTAATTTAAAGATTGTAGCAATGCAAAAACTTCAGTGATATGGTTATAGATACCATATTATTTTTTGTATAGCAGCGGAGACCAGAATATCCAGTTATCTGAAAAGACTATTAAACACCATCTTCACCTTCTGTCTATAAATGTGTGAGCAAAATTCTCTTCAGTATGCTTCACTCAGCCAGAATAATATATTACAGATTTCCTGTAGAAGTAGGTGTAAGAATCCAGCAGTTTTAATTTAAGCCAAATAGAAAAAGGTCTCTGTGAAAAGTGCTACTCTTACATTTTTGTTTGAAAAATTGTAGGACTTCAGTGTTAGAACAATTTGTAGGATCTCAGTGTTAGAACAGTTACCAAGAATATGCAAGGCCCAGGGGTTGATTTCTAGCATTACAATTTTCCATAAATAGTACATCAATATATAATGAGTTTATTTAAAATGATAAAGGAGATAAAATTCTCAATTTTTATTCATTAAAAACGTTTATCTTTAAATAGTGGGATTTAAACTTGATTCTTGTTAGGCTGGTCCCCTGTGCTTGAATCGTGCCACCAGCTCTTCAGTTTTTATTTCTAATATAGTAAATATGGATCAGTATGGCTCATGTAAACAGAAGCTCTCTGGAGTCTTTTTTTTTTTTTTTTGTTGGTCGTGGGGCTTGAACTCTGGGCTTGGGTGCTGTCCCTCAGCTCTTCATCTCAAGGCGAGTGCTCTACCACTTGAGCCACAGCACCACTTCCGGTTTTCTGGTGGTTTATTAGAGATAAGAGTCTCACAGACTTTCCTGCCCTGGCTGGCTTTGAACTGCAATCCTCAGATCTCAGCCTCCTGAGTAGCTAGGTTACAGGCATGAGCCAGCGGTGCCCGGCTTCTCTGGAGTCTTTGTGCTAATACTGATGCTTGAACTGAGGGATTTAAGCTCTTGCTTGGCCTTTTCACTCACCCTTGACATTCTACTACTTGATCCACACCTCCAGTTCTATCTTTTTGCTGGCTAATTGTATGTAAAGAGTTTCTTGGATTTGTCTGCTTGGGCTGGCAGGCCTTGATCCTCATGTCTGAGTCTCTTGAGTAGCTAGAATTATAGGCATGAGCCATTGATGCCCTGCTCCTGAGTAATTTTGAGAATGTAATGGGATCCCAATGCTAATAAAGGCTTGTACAAATCTATTGGTCCACGCTGTATAGTCTAGCAAATCTATGTTAATTTAGTATCTGGGAGACACATACAGCAGTTGAGCATGTGAGATTCATATAATATATAGAAAAACAAGATGTCAAACCTTAATATGAAAAAGAATGTGAAGAACACACACACATACACAGTTTATTGCTAGGAATTGAACTCAGCATCTTCCATCTGCTGAACATGCTTTCTTCCACTGAACCACATTCCAGCACCTAATATTTTTATAATGTTGATTACATATTGAAATACTAATTGTCAATACTCAAATAAGATGTGTTGTTGAAATTCCACTTTTGTTTACTTTTAAAATGTAGGTACTAGAAAATTTAAAACAAGGCTTACATTGTGTTGGGCATGTATTTTACAGTCTTTTCTAGTGTGTAGTCTATTACATTCACCTTATACTTTGCAGTTGAAGTTGAGGTGGTTCATCTAGTGTTCACTGATGTAGCTTTTTCTTGGGAAGGGTTTGTAGTTTTCATCGTGTTTGTAAGTGTGACCAAAGAAAATTTAAGAACTACTGTAAAACTTGTAGATTTTTTTTTTTGTCCAAGCTGTTGCTTGTAACCACTTGGGAGTATACAGCTGGTACACAGAATCCTTTCTCCATGATTGCTAGACTAGATTAAAATCTGTGTTGTTGGATGCAGTCAGTAGGGACCGTAGTAAGATATGTTTTATTCTCAAGTTGAAATATGAGTGAATGTTCCTACAGAATTTTTTTCATTTTTCAATTTTATTTTTTGTGCTGGTCATGGGGCATGAACTCAGGGCCTAGTACTGTTCTTTAGGCTGGCACTCTACCACTTGAGCCCACATCTCTACTTTTTCTTTTCTTGCTTTTTTTTTTTTTTTTTTTTTGGTGGTTAATTGGAGATAAGAGTCTCATGACTTTCCTGCCTGCGCTGGCTTTGAATCTGCAATCCTCAGATCTCACCTCCTAAGTAGCTGGGGTTTATAGGCATGAGCCACCAGTTCCTTTCTAGAATTTTTTCTTTTAATAGAGACATTATGTACTAAAGCACTATTGGTACTAAATTTTCAAGTTAATCTGAGAACCTAATCACATGTAAAGTTGTTTCTGTAGGAAAAAATTCTAAATGCTCAAAATAGACTTAGAAATTGTCAGAATATGTAAAACCCACTGCTAAATTGGAGATTTCATGTGCTTCCATATTGGGAACCTGACAAATGAGATTATTATTATTATTATTATTATTATTGTTATTATTGCTGGTATTAGGGCTTGAATATAGGGTCTTGACCCCTTGTTTGACTTCTTTCCTTAAGAATGACATTCTACCACTTCAACCACCTCTCAACTTACAGTTTATTTTTGCTGGTTTGGTTGGAATCTGACAGGCTTTCCTGCTTGGGCTGACTTCAAACCTCAGTCCTCAGATATCAGCCTCTTGAGCAGTTAGGATTACAGATGTGAGCCACCATTGCCTGGCTAATGAATGAATTTTTTTGGGGGGGGGTCCGATCGTGGGGCCTGAATTCTGAGTCTGGGCGCTGTCCCTCAGCTCGTCAGCTCAAGGCTAGTGCTCTACCACTTCAGCCACAGCGCCACTTCTGGCATTTTTCTTTTTGCTTATGTGGTGCTGAGGAATCGAACCCAGGGCTTCATGCATGCAAGGCAAGTGCTCTACTACTGAGCCACCTTCCCAGCCCCAGGAATGAATTTTAAACTAGAGTTTGAATACTAAATATAAAATTGGGGCTGGGAAGGTGGCTAGAGTGGGAAGTGGTAGAGTGCTTGCCTTGCATGCCTGAGGCCCTGGGCTCGATTCCTCAGCACCACATAAACAGAAAAAGCCGGAAGTGGCGCTGTGGCTCAAGTGGTAGAGCACTAGCCTTGAGCTGAAGAGCTGAGGGCAGCGCCTAGGTCCAGAGTTTAGGTCCACGACCGGCAAAAAAAAAAAATATATACTCGGGCTGAGAAGGTGGCTCAGTGTGGTAGAGCACTTGCCTTGCATGCTCAAGGCCCTGGGTTCGATTCCTCAGCACCACATAAGAAAAATCTGGAAGTGGCGCTGTAGCTCAAGTGGTAGAGTGCTAGCGTTGAGCTGAAGAGCTGAGGGACAGCGCCCAGGCCCAGAGTTCAGGCCCCACGACAGGACCCCCCCACCCAAAAAACAAAAAAAGAAAAAAAGTTTTGGGTGCTTACTATTTATGTGTAATCATAAGTGATGTCATATAAATAAGTCACTCAACTAAGTTGTTTCATGTTTAGTTTGAGAATAAAGGCCCATGAAACTGTATGAGATTATAGATTCTTGGCTCATTTGGTTGGTTCTTAAGAAAGGCTTCCTAAAGCAGTAAGCACAGGGCCTGTTTAAATGAAGAAAATAGCTGGATTGAGGTTATTCCAAACAATTATTTCATTACAACCCTTGGTACTAATGTATATTCCCTATAGAGTTCATTACAATGCACTGCAATAACTTGTCAATTGACTATATTTTAATACATATGGTGTCGTGCCCTACTTAAAGTCTATTCCAGTGGTTAGTGAAGACATTTGTTACAAATTTGTTGAAAAAATTAACATAGAACTCTAAACTATTAATATAGTTATTTGCTTTTTTGGTCAAATAACTGAGCATGGTACTTGGGAGAAGGGAGCATTGAAACCAGTCTTGAGAAATCAGATACCATGAGCAAAGCATAAGCAGTTGGAAAATTTGGTAGAATTTGCTTGCAAGTGTCAGATTTTAAACTTGCATAGTTTTTTTTTTTGGGGGGGGAGGGGAGCACTATTAGAGTTTGAACTCAGGACTTGGGCCTTCCTCCCTCCCCTCTCTCTCTCTCTTTCCCTCTTCTCTCCCTCCCCCCCTCACTAGTGCTTGAATTCAGTCTTTTGCTTTCTAAGCAGGTGATCTGTTACTTGAGCCATACTTCCATTCCTTTGGTTATTTTTGAGAAAGGCTATTGTTTCTTGCTTGGGCCAGCCTAGATTACAGTCCTCCTGTTGTTGGTTATCACTATAGGTGGGATGACATGCATGTGCCAACACACCCAGCTTTTTCTGTTGAAAGGAAGGGCTTTTGAACTTTTTTTGCCTGGGCTCCTCTGTCCCCTTAGAGCTGGTATAACAGGCATGTACCATCATGCCCAGGATTGGTTGAGATGGGATCTTGAAAACCTTGGCCTGTGCTGGTCTTAAATCCTCTTGAGTATGAGAGCTGTTTTACCACTTGTAAGCTAGAATTACAAGTGTGAGTTACCACATCCAGCCACGATGTTCTCCTTTTGTTATACTTGCTTTGTTTGAGATTTTACTTATCAGGTTTTTAAGACAAGGTCTCAGTATATATAGCTCAGGCTCTCCTTGAATGTGTGATCCTTCTGCTTCAGCCACCTACTATGTCCTGCTTTGATCTTTTATTCTTAAAAAAATTTATTGTTACCATTATTTTTATGGTGTTAGGGATTGAACTCAGGGTCTTGTGCATGTGTTAGGCAAGGACTTAACCCCTGAGCTCTACTCCTTAGCCTGTCAGTAGTGTTAAATGTCTTTATAGACCATGCTGACACAGATAAAATTATGATAACATTATCAAATTGTTTTATATTGACATATTTTGATAGAAATTTGTAATAGTTAAGATTTTTTTTTTGTTCATTTGATGTGCTCAACAGTTCCAAAATAGGGCAACACTGCCATTACCAGTTTTACAGAGAAGGTATAAGGTATCTAAGGCCAACCAAGGTCATGTACTCTGAAAAAAGTTACACGGACAATTTGAGAAAGGGGTTAGACATATAGGACCAAAATTTTATAAATTTCTGTTTCTTGCACTTATAATAAATAGAAATAACTCTTGCATTATACTCTTATTTCTAATAAAGTTTATAATTTAAAAATGGTATTCAGAATTTGGTAATTATATAGCTGAGATATTTTCATAATTTTTGTAGGTGTTTATAATTAGCATGAAAATTTTGGGAAAGTCAAGGTATATTGAGAAATTATGTTTCTGACCTATGTATCCCTGCTTGTTTCATTTGTGGAGATTTTGATGTAAATGCTGGTTGTGTAATGAGTTTTATGTACAAGTTTTATCTCAGTATGACTGGCTTTTTTTAATCAGAAGTGCATTAAGTGGTTGTAAGGCTGTACATAGGTTTATAACGGTTAGAAGAGTTGGGGGTATCTTCCTTACTGTTGTACTTTGGCGAAACTGGTGTGCCACAAATGGACTACATAGATACCAAGATGATGATGTTTTTTTCCCCTCCACCATCCTGAAAGTGGCCTGGTTGTTGGAGGCCTCTGCCTGTGAACTCAGTCTGAGAGCAGACTTTTTCACTTATCCATTGGCCTGTCCAGGTTGTAGAAAACAACAATAAATCTGGAGTTTTCTGTTAGCAGGTGAAATACAGATTTAGTCAATAGATTATTAAGCACAGGGAATGATGGAAGTTGGTGAGAAGGATCAGCCTGCCTTTCTTGACTGACAGGCCTCATAAGTCAGGAAACAGGCTTGAGCTCTCTTTGAAAGGG
Source organism: Dipodomys merriami (assembly GCF_024711535.1). NCBI lineage: Eukaryota > Metazoa > Chordata > Mammalia > Rodentia > Heteromyidae > Dipodomys > Dipodomys merriami. Next base: position 18,398,798 of record NW_027206512.1, on the reverse strand, counting down.
AGGAACTATACAAACTGCTCTTTCAATTTGAATGTCTTGTTTGGGTTTAGTGACACAGAGGTAAATCTGTTTGAAGCATTGTAGATTGTACTTTCCCTTGGGCTTAGGTAGAATGTGTAAATATGTATCTTGTTTTCTGAGCCACTGTTTCAGTATCAAGCCTTGAAGTAACAGATAGTGGTTCTCTGCTGATACTTTGGCTCTGTGGTGAGTCTGCTAAGTATCCTCCCTCTTCTGAAATAATTACAGAAGGCCCTGTGTTTACTTGGTACACTTGAGATTGTTAAACAAACTGCAAGCATAAGCATGGACATGTTAGGACTAGCACAGTGATAAATGATAGTGCCAGGAGGAGTTAACCTATTTTGTACAGTACGCTCTGCATTTTCTGTGACTTTTAAACAAATGCTTATACTTTCATGGATGGATGATGTGAAATTACCATGTGGCCTAATGTATCTGGTATTCAGCAATACAATTTTTTTTTCTAACCTTAAGACAGTTGTGTATAATTATAGTTGTGCTTTAATGAACTATACATTGGTAGATGTGTGTGGAAGATGTTTAATATCAAGTTAGCTTAATTTCTTGATATTCTAAAATGAGTTTACTTTCCATGATTCTTTAGTGTTGTTATATTATTTATTGGTTCTGTCAATTTTGATATACTTTTATTCCTTTATTATACTGTCAATTTCATATTTTCTCTTTATTTCCTCAACTTGTTAATTCTGCTGCTCTTTCTCCACCTCCTTCTTTTCTTCCTCTTTTGTTTTCTCTCTCTTTTTCTCTTATTCTTGTTGAAACAGGGTCTTGTGCTGTAGCTGAGATTGACCTCAAACTTGCAATCCTCTTTCTTCAGCCTCCTGAGTGCTGGGTTTACAGACATGCAACATGGATCACTACTCTAACCTATTTCATTTCTTTTAAATACATAGACTATAATTGCTTAATATTCTGTGTTATAATTGATATTCATAGTATTTTAAAGTCTCATTTTACAGTTGGCTGTTTCTTCTTTTGCCTCATTGTGGTTGATTGAATGTTCAGTGATTTCTTTTTTTTTCTCCCCTTTATTCTGTTAATCTGTTTTATTTTATGGATTGAATTTTGTATTTACCTTTATGAGATAAATTCTTCCTGGTCATGGGATGTAATATATGTTTAAAAAATAGGTTTGCTAGTATTTTCTTGAGGATTTTCATATCTCATAAAGGATATTTGTCTGTACACTTCTCGTGATAAATGTTTTTGACTTCATAAATGAGGAAATATTACTCAATGTTTTGGATGAATTTTTAAGATTAGTTTAAATTTCTGTTTTTAAACATTTGATAGAATTACTGGGGAAGCCACGTGGTCTTAATCTTTCTTTGCTGTAAGTTCTCCCATTAACTCAATCTTCTTTATTTGTTATAAGTCTGTTTAAAAGTTGTATTTCTTTGGGTGTTACTTTTGTAATTGTATCTTTCTAAGAATTTATCAGTTTTATGTAAATTATATTTTTAACATGAAATTATTTACCCAACCTAATAATTATTTGTGATTTTAAGAATTGTATAATTATAACAATTTTAAGAATTGTTTACAGTTCTTTACTTGAATTGCGTACTGTACCTTTATCTTGTAATTCTTTACATTCTCTGTGATGTCAGTAGTAATACACCTTTAATCTTGATTCTCAGACTTTTCTGCCTGGTCTGACTTCAAACCTTTCTTCCAATTCTCAACTCCTGAGTAGCTAGGATAAGCATGAGCTCCAGTGCCTGGTCTTATTGCTATTTTTCATGTGGGGTGGTGGAGATGGACAGAATGTTGTGCTCAGCCAGATTGTCCTTGAACTTCTTGTTTGTCTACTATGGCCTCAGATTTGGGATCCTCTGCCTCTTTTTCCTTAGTGCTGGGATAATAGGTGTGTACCACTATGTTTAGATTAAAAATTTTATTTTTAATTGATGCTTAGAGTATATAATGTGATATTTAAAAATATGTATATAATATATACTTACCAAGTCAAGGTAAATGGTGTATCCACTCTTTATGTTGGGAATATCCAAACTTCTCTATTCTAGTCCTGTATTTTGATTATTAGTTATTGTTGGCTGTAGTTACTGAGCTATATTAAAGGACAGTAGAACTTACCTACTTTTATATTGATTTGAGAGAAGTTATTTTAATTTGTATTTTTAAAAAGAAGAGGAATGAGATTAATACTAAGATGGTTTAATTATTAAATGAGCATTATATGTGAAAACAGGAGTTCAACATTTAAAACCTCACAAAATATGTTAACTTATTTTTTCCCCTAGGAGGAAAAAAAGAAAATTGACTGTATTTGAAATAACATTAATAATTAATTGGCAAATTTAATGTAGATTTTCTAGGGTGAAGTTAGAAGGCTCTTAGTATAATTTATCATATACTTAAAATTAAATATTATAATTAAACATATAGTTAAATAAAGATTCATGATGAAGAAATGAAATTTTATTTTCAGTGTTTATATTATGTTCTAGAAATATATGTAGTTAACATCAAGACAACAAGGAACTGCAGATTAAATAATTGCTATTTATCTACGATCAAGGTACCAATTACAGCGTATCAGTTAGGACTACTTTCCCCTTCAGAACCAGTTAGGTAAGGTTGTTATTCACTTGAGTGCTAGGCCAGGTGGTAGCATTGGTGATACTGTGATGTGAGCTGTACTCAATTTATAAAATTTAGAATCCTTTAAAGAAGAGACGTAGTGGGTAAGTATTACAAATATAAATGTGTTGGATAGAATTTTAGTAGTTAACAATTGTTAAATGCTGCAAACTCAGATGTCTACAAAGACCGTGCAGCTAATATAAGTGTAGTGAACCAATGCAGTGGCATATCATTGTTGAATCACAGGAGAATGGTCAATGGGTAGAAAGACATTTTCTCTGTCTTAAATCACAGATATGTGAGTGCATTTGCCACTTACTCTGGAGATACTTTTCAAATCACTTAAAAAATGTTTGAAGCTAGAATTTGCTAACAGGTTACTATTTCCTTTGTTTTAGTGATGATGTATATAATACAAGACAAAAAACCACTTACGATATTATACCTCCCTCCTATCTCTTTTCCACTCCTTAGTAATATATTTGACAGGAGTAAATATGACTAAAAGCCCAGTCTTTCACAAACATGCAGTGCTTGTTTGTGTTGATATGTTGGAACGAAGGTATCCAGGATACCTTAAACATATTCTGTGCCAAGAGACTTATGGTGTCTCTGGGGAAGTTTTGAGTGTGGATAATCTGCAGCAGTGTCTTAAGAAATAATTCTCAGTGGTGGTGGTGGTAAGGTGGTGTGGCAAGAGAAGAAACAGCTGGGGAAAGCATAGTTACTATTTTTTTCAAACTGTATTATCAAAAATTTCAAAGCAAACAAAAAAGCCCAGAATAGGATAGTAAATAACCACATGCCCATCATTTCATGTAGGTGAACATTTTGTTATTTTCTTTATACGTTTTTGTAATGTGGGTAAATTTGAATGAGGGTTGCTTTAGATGAATTGTTCATTTGTTCTTAGAGAGACCTATGATTATATAGTATAGTACATGCATTCTTAGAATATAAATGTGTTTACATATTATTAGTGAACAAAGTGACAAGATGTCTACAACTTGTATTCAGATAATCCTTTTAAAGTTATGTTTTTCATTTGATACTTGGTTACCATAGTCTAATTGTTATCAACCTTTTATTTTTTCAACATAGAATAGCCTTTAATTAGCCATACTTTTATTCCTCATAAAAAAAAGGAACATATTTCTTCTCTGTCTAGATACAATAGCCCCTGCCATTTATATCAGCACTCTAGCAACTCTTATTTGTCATCAACCTGTTTGTTTTTTTTTGTCGGTCGTGGGGCCTGAACTCTGGGCCTGGGTTCTGTCCCTCAGCTCTTCAGTTCAAGGCTAGCACTCTACCACTATAGTCAAAGCACCACTTCTGGCTTTTTCTACTTATGTGGTGCTCAGGAATCCAACCCAGGGCCTCATGCATGTGAGGCAAGCGCTCTATTACTGAAGCACCTTCCCAGCTCTCATCAGCCTGTTAATGAGGCTTTTGGTATACATTGATAATCCTTAGTGAAACATGCTTTTGATATTCTCTTCCTCAGTGTTTTCCCCCCAATGTCAATGTTCCAAGCTTGGTTTGATTTAGTTTTTTCTTCCTTGTGGGGAAATCTGTGGGGAACACAGGTAGCAAAGATGGCCCTGAGAGGAAGTTGAGTGGGCAGAGCTGGATTTGTTCAGGTTCAGTGTGTAAACAACTCATGGAAGCTTAGGTGCATGTTAAGGTGTGGTCTTTCAGTGATTGGTTGGTTCCATTTCCTCTCCTCCCACGCAGTCTTTTGCTTTAAAAAGGGGATGCTCCCTGTTAATAGTTCCTGCTTGGTTTGACTCCTGGCTGCGTCTGATTGTCTCGTGCGTGCGCTAAGGGAGTCTGGGGAACGGGAGAGCAGCCGCACTTCACTTCACACTTACCTCTCCGACCCCGTCCAGATGGACGAAGACCCAACACTTCCTAATATTATTAACAGTCTGTCACATTGGGAAATGAGTAGTGTCCTTCAGTTAGATGGACAAGAAAATGAGTTAAAACTATTTTACAGGAAACATTTAGTATCGAGTTTTATTTGACTTCTTCTGATTTGGATTTTCATTCTGTGGGAAAACAGACCAACCTGAATGACCACTTGTATGGAAATGATTAAACTGTGTGTGTGTGTGTGTGTGTGTGTGTGTGTGTGTATGACATAGTACATATTAAAAGAATGACAGTATAAGTGTTGATAAATTATTGTAATTTGCACAGTATAAGTCAAGTTTGATTTAAAAACGATTAAAAGAGAGTGGCCCCTATATAGAAATACCTTTAAAAAAGACATTTGCATAAATATCTGCTTAGTTGCAGCATTTACAAACACTTGAAGATACTAGTCATTTTTCTTTCATGTTTACTTTTTTTTTTTTGTCGGTCGTGGGGCTTGAACTCTGGGCCTGGGCGCCGTTCCTCAGCTCTTCGGCTCAAGGCGAGCGCTCTACCACTTGAGCTACAGCTACACTCCCGGTTTTCTGGTGGTTTATTGGAGATAGGAGTCTCACGGTCTCTCCTGCCGGGGCTGGCTTTGAACCGCGATCCTCAGATCTCAGCCTCCTGAGTATCTAGGATTACAGGCGTGAGCCACCAAGCGCCCAGCTCATGTTTACTTTCTTAAACACATTTATTTACCACCTTATTATCTTTAGTGTTTGTTTTTGTTATGTATTCATGGGATTTTGAGTGCTTTATCATAAATCTTATATTTTAGAACTATACATTTACTATTAGTATACAAACTGTGACTTTATAGTTTTAAGTTGGACAGAGACTTATAAGAAATATGTATTTACTGCCAATAGCCTTTTTTATGTTTGGAATGAGTTGACAAGTGAAGCCCATGATAATATTGTCAACTTTCTAGATATAGATGTCTGAGCTGGTGATGAACATGAAATTGAGTTGATCGTGTACAATTTCTGTGGGGAAAGATAATACTGAAGAATTTGGTAGATGGGATATAATGACAGATTAACTGTTCTCTTGGGATCTTCTAATGTCTTAACTATATTCTTCCCACTAAATGCATTCTTCAAGCAAATAGTATGAGCTAACAAATGATTCTAGAAAATACAGTGTTTAGGGAAATATGAATAAATATGAATAAATAGCAGGTACTATAATAATTTACAATGTTTAGTTATAATCTTGACATGTATAAATATATTATCTCTGTATAGGAAGCTTAAATGTTTGGCTAGATCTCTGTTTACATTAAGATTAGTAGAAAGAGAAAACTTTTAGTTCAGGGTAGGTTTTCCAAAGAAAATCTAGTTAGTACTTTTTCTTCATTTTCCTAATTCATTATAAAAATCATTAAAAGAATTCATTATTCTGAGGATGCAAGAAGTGCATATATGCGTACGTGCGCCTCTGTATGTATGTATGCAAGTATGTACCTCCATCCATGGTTTCTCCATTGTTTTCTCTATGTAGTTGGCTACATAATTTGGTTGTTCATTAGAACATGGGGAAAACTTTACCCCTCCTTAACTTAAGTATAGGCAAAAATAGAGTAATGAGTAAGAGGATTTTAAGCAATGTATGTACAGTAAAGCTCCATTAGACCTGCCAGTTCAAAATTGAGGACAATTTCAAACCTATGTGAGGTGAATTAATATATGAACTAACCAATTCTGCTATTAACTATGTTTGGTCAAATTGTTATTATAGGAAATAGCTGAGCTGTAACTTTAACAACAAATGCTATTTAAATGATTTCTATTGACACGGTATCCTTATCTAGATATATTGTAACTTTTAAGTATTTTCATTTTAAAAAATTTTGTAACAGATTAAAATTTGTTTTATTCTACTGGAGCTTACACTATTAGTAGGTATTAAAATCAATACAAAAATGAACTTCTTTTAAAGTGATGCTTACATCATTAAGGGCTATCACCTAATCTTCTCAAAAGATTATGATCTTGTGTTATTTCTGGCAACTAACTGCCTTGTGACATAATTGACCTTATGTTACATGCATAGATATCCAGCTTCACAAGATGGACATTGTATGTTCTTGTTACTCCAGTTGTAGGAGTAGAATCTGAAATAACTGATTCTAGAAAATCCTAGGACCTCTTTCCCCCTATTGTGTATCCCTTGTAATTTATAGTGCTTTGCTTTGTATTGGATCGTAATATAGGTGACTTACTGTTCAAGTGGCTGCTTTAGAAGAATTATCAAATTAACAAAAAGTGGCACCATTTGTAAGCTAAAAAATGTTCAATATCAATATAGATTTGGGAAACTTCAGGTGGAAATATTTGTTTATATGTGACAGAAATAGTTCTTTAAGATGGTGAGACAAAGGAGAAAGAGTGAACCAGTGAAACAGCAATACTTATAAGACACTATGTTGGAAGTGGAGGGTAAGTAGGCGGGGGGGGGGGGGTTGGGGGGAAGGGAGAGGAAAACGAGGGGAGGGGTAACAATGTTCGACAAGAAATGTACTCATTACCTTACATATGTAACTGTAACCCCTCTGTACATCACCTTGACAATAAAATTAAAAAAAAAAGAAGAAACAGACCACTGAGGAAAAGATGGAGAAATCTGGCCACTAAGGAGTTTTTTTTTAACATCTTTTAAGATAATTAAAATAATTATTAAAAATAAATAAAAATTTGATGAACTTGAAATAAAACCCATATTAAATGCTTTTTCACCAAAAGGAAAAAAATACGTATCTAAGTATATTTTTATGTGCTGTTTTCTCAGATATAGTTAAGAATATGTCCAACATAGCTAGCGAGGTCAGTAGAAAGCCCACAGATTGGTAGATCTTCACTAGCCATACAACAGACAAGGCCCTCATATCTAAAATATACTTAAAACTAAATAAATCCTCCATCAACAAATCCTCAAAGAAACAACTGCCTGATAAATAAGTGGGCTAAAGAGAGACTTCTCTGAAGAGGAAATAAGAATGGCCAATAGACACATGAAGAAATGCTCAACTTCTCTAGCCATAAAAGAAATGCAACATTGAGATTCCACCTCACCCCAGTTAGAATGGCTATAATCAAGAAATCTAATAACAACAGATACTGGAGGGAATGTGGCCAAAAGGGAACCCTACTGCATTGTTGGTGGGAGTGTAAACTTGTTCACCCACTTTGGAAAGTAGTATGGAGGTTCCTCAAAAGACTCCACATAGAGCTCCCCTATGACCCAGCAATCCCACTTTTGGACATTTACCCAAACAATCACAAACAAGGCCATACTAAAGCTCCAGCACAACTATATTTATTGCAGCATTATTTACCATAGCTCAGATATGGAACCAACCCAGATGCCCCACAGTAGATGAATGGATTAAGAAAATGTGGTTGTATGTGTGTGTGTGTGTGTATGTGTGTCTGTGTCTGTGTGTGTATTATACAATGGAATTGTATGCCTCCATCAGAAAGAATGGCACGACCCCATTTGCTAGGAAATGGAAAGACTTGGAAAAAATTATATTAAGTGAAGTAAGCCTGACCCAAAGAAACATAGGTCCCCTGGTTTCCCTTATTTGCAATAACTAGTATATGTCTGGGACAAGCAGAAAAGGTCAGATAAGATGATGTTAAGCGAAATGAACCCCAAGATAGGGACACAAGTGGTTTTTTCTTTCTTGCTATTGTTTCTAACGTATTTTTAAGGTACCATGTGATTTTTTTGTTGCTTGTATGTCCCTCCCCCATGGTATAAGCCCTGTTTTCACTGTATTTGATGTTGGTATAATTTGTGGAGAGGAGGGGAAACAACAAATTGTTTAAATAAGGATACAGGTTGACGCATTGCAGCAATGAGATGTACAAGACTCTCTGTCGAAAAATGAACTTTACAATTTAGGTGGGGGGGTATGGTTGAGGAGGTGGGAGAGAAGGGATGGTAGGAGAAGAACAAAGGAGGAGGCAACAATGCTGGATATGAAATGTACTCATTACCTTGCCCATGTAACTGATCCTGCTGTACAGTATTTTCACAATAAAAAACTTATTAAAAATCATATTAAGTGAAGTTACCCAGTTCCAAAGAAATTTAGGTCCCATGGTTTCACTTATTTGCTGAAAACCTCAAAATGTACAAGTGACCATATAAGATGATGCTAAGCGAAATGTACCCCAAGATATGAACACGAAGTCTGTCTTTATTGTTATTGTTTTAAATGTACCATGTGATTTTCTTTTGTTATTGTTGTTTCCTTTGTATGTTCTTTCCCCTAAAGCATATCCCCTGTTGTCACTGTATTTGAATTTGAAACCCTGCATCTTGTAAGTCTGATCTGGGGAGGGGAAGGGGTATAACAGATCACTGAAACAAGGACACAGGATGACCCATTGCAACAAAGATACCCACAGGACAGTATATGGAAATGAACTTTACAACTTCAGGCGGCTAGAGGGGGGAGGAGGGAATAAGAGTGAGGGAGGTCAGGGAGGGAAGGGATAGTGGGACAACAAGAAGGAAGGGAAGGGGTAACAATGATCGACAAGTAATATTCTCATTGCCTTACTCATGTAACTGTAACCCCTCTGAATAGCATCTTAACAATAAAATTTAAAAAAAAAAAGAATATGTCCAAATAACTGTGGCTTAATGACATTTACTATCTCACATGTGATGTGGATGGTGGAGGTTGGCTCAGTAACCCCAGTGGTCAGTGTTCTGGGTCATTTTCCTTCTTATCATCATGGCCACTGACAGGCTGCCTGCTCTGTATAAGCATTATATTTTTATACAACAAAATCCAAAAGCAGAAAGGAAGAATAGGACCTTTTCTATCTTTGCTTTCTTTTATCTGGGTTAAACCTTTCCCTGTAATCCCAGCAAAATTGTTATTCTCCATTAATCAAAACTGGTTCCATACTTAATTGTAAGTCAGTCACTGATACGAGGAATGGGAGTCCTCTGATTAACTTAGAAATTTAGATTCATCTAGAACTGGAGTAGGGACTGCACTATCAAGATAGCTCAATGATGTCTCCAGTTAAGTCACATCAGGGTTTGTTATAAGACAGAGTCTGGTGAGTACCTGGTTACCAAACATTGTTATGTAGTTCTAGTGGGACAATTTTTGTATAAATTTAATGAGTACTCCTGTGTAAATAGCAAAAGTGCAATATATTGGTCTTAAAAGAGGACCATGTGATCCTGTAAGGACTACTTGATGATTGTCATAGAAAGCTAACATTTAGATTTTAATCAACTGCTTACTATTTATCTTGGGCACAGTCCATGTTTGTTGATATTTAATGATTTTTGACAGTTTCCGATTTATTTAATGATTTTTGACAGTTTCCGATTTATTTATGTTGATTATTACTTCTTTCAGGCGGATTCTCCACAGTTTTCTTGGTGCGGACTCATGGTGGAATCCGATGTGCATTGAAGCGAATGTATGTCAATAACATGACAGACCTCAACATTTGTAAAAGGGAAATTACAATTATGGTAAGTGAAAGAGTAACTTTGTTTTAGAAATTTGGTGTATTCTGTTTGAATCTCATATTCACAAGCTTTTAGTCAAGCTTCTTACTTGTTTATACACTATAGAAAACTTGAAGATCAGATTTAATCAGATTATCAGAGAAATTCATAGTTCATTCCTTATGTTAGTCCTTAAGTCTGAATGGTCAACTGTTCTTCTCTTCTTTCCTGCTAGATTGAACAGGCAAGTGATTCTTCTTTTTCTTTTTAATGAATTACATAATAAATACTATGTTTAATCACCATCTAATTTAACAAATAAAACCTTACAGATACTGTTGAAACCTCTCTGTGTTCTTCCCTAATTGTATCCCTGTACTATGTTCTCATGCCCAAAGAAACATCTGTCCTGTGTTTAGTGTTACCATTTCTATGTATGTTTTATATATTCACTTTATGTATTTATACTTACAAACAGCGGTTTTCCATTAGAAAATCATGCTGTCAATATGAAATATGAAATGTTTTCTTCTGAAGTATGCATTTTATGACAGAGCATCATTTAGCAAGGAAAAATTCCTTTTTGCCTGTAAATTGTAGCTACTCAGGAGGCTGAAATCTGAGGATCATAGTTTGAATCCAGTCAGCCAGTAAAATCTTTGAATCTCCAATTAACCATCCTCAAAAAAGCTAGAGTGGAGCTGTGGCTCAAGAGGTACAGAGCTAGTCTTCAGAGGGCTAATTAAGTAGTTAAAAATAATAAAGCAGCTAGGCACCTGTGGCTCACACCTGCAATCCTAATTACTCAGGAGGCTGAGATCTGAGGATCATGGTTCAAAGCCAGCCCTGCAGGAAAGTCGTGAGACTCTTATTTCCAATAGAAAACCGGAAGTGGTGCTGTGACTCAAGCATTAGAACTCTAGCCTTGAGCTGAGGAGCACAGCAAAAATTTCCTTTTCTTCTAGTGTTGTATCAGTGCTATGGAATGACTTCTTGTTTTTATTCTGCCTTCTCCATCTTCTCTTTTTCCTCCTTATCCTTCACTGTTTATCCTATACACATATGTGTCTAAGCCCTTGCTTTATTGAAGTTTACATAAAATAGCAACTATATTAAAGTGAGTTCTTCCATTATTCGTCCTTTCAGTAGAATTGGTATAATTTTTGTTTCTCTATACAGGATCTCTCATGTACCAGGCAACTGAGCTATATCCCCAGTTTTAGTCTTTTTAGTCTCATTATATTCTGATGACTGTTTTGTACAAGGAGTAAAAGTTTCAAATTTGTCATTTGGTTATTATTTCCTTAAACTCATTAGTGTTAATCTATAATCTCTGGTTTCTTTTCACAAATCTTTACTAGCCATTTGCTGTTTTTTAGGTTATGTCGTTAGAAAATTTTAAATAACTACACTTGAATTTCAGTGTTACAGGGAAAACAAATGAGAATAGTACTAAAGAACTTAATTCTGTTTCTAAGAAAGTATAGTAGTTGTAACATTTTATTCTTGAATCATCAAGAATGGTTTTTTTAGTTTTCTAAAATATTACTTTTGAATGAATCATTTTCCTGGTTGAATTTAAGAACATATATTCATTGATTATTTGTTAGGAAATGGATGTCATATGCAGACAAACTTCACAGTAAACCATAGATGCCTCTCTTTGGTTGAAATGTGGCTGAATATTCAAGTTCATTAAATAATATCAGTTTAGGCTTCAATTAATTACTAATACAGGGTCCAAATGTATATTTTACCATTTAACTTGTTTTCTTTTTCTTTTTCACAGAAAGAACTATCTGGTCACAAAAATATTGTGGGTTATCTGGATTGTGCTGTTAATTCATTTAGTGATAATGTATGGGAAGTTCTTATCTTAATGGAATACTGTCGAGGTAAGTATCTGCATTTGTCTTATAGTAAAAATAGTCTTCTTAAAATTGGTTACAACAAAGAACTGGTTTCTCCCAAGGCAGACACTGAAAATTGCAATCTCAATTTTTATTGTCTTAATTAGAAAGTCTATTAAAAAGTCACCTAAAGTCTACTCATAGATTACAATTACAGTTGTTGTAATCACAAAGCTATAACAACTACACAGTTGTTATAGTTAGGATATGATTATGTGCATGGGAAATTATAAAATGTTTGGTTTAAAACAGGAACAAGGAATCTCAGCTCACTGAAATTCTTTTATAGTTAAAAATTGTATAATGTGCGGCTGGGAAGGGGGCTCAGTGGTAGACTGCTTGCCTTGCATGCATGAGGCCCTGTGTTCGATTCCTCAGCACCACATAAACAGAAAAAGCCAGAAATGGTGCTGTTGCTCAAGTGGTAGAGTGCTAGCCTTGAGCTGAAGAGCTGAGGGACTGCCCAGGCCCAAAGTTCAGGCACCACGACCGACAAAAACAAAAAAAAAAAATGTGTAATGTGTCAACATTAGTGTTGTAAAATTTTCTGATAGCCTCCATGTTACTGTAAACATACTAAATTTAATAAAATTTTAGGTTGCATTTTGACTTACGTATGATCTTTATTAGCTTTTAGGTCATTTTTTTGGGTTCATGTATAAATGTAAGAAGATAGAGAATTCTGCTTTATTTAGGCCTACTGTGGTATTTTAAAGAAATCTTTGTTTTGTATAGCATACCTTAATGGTAATGTCATTAAAAATCATTGCTAGTGTTAAGAATTTTAGTATGTGGGTTTGTGTGGGGGCGAGTACAATCAACTTGCTACAGACTTTTCTATTTTTTTTTTTAGCTAGTATTAGGCAGTTTGATTTCTAAGCATCAATGTAGATTCTAGAAGGCAGTAATGATTGTTGATTAAATTTTCAAACATTCCTGCAATTTGCTGAAAGAAAGGAGAAAAATTATAGTAATGATTGTGATGAAAATATTTTATTCACATTAGTGTTGTAAGATGAGGACAGATGAGAATAAAATGAGCCAATATCGTAATATCATGATGTATTTGTAACTTATTTCTCTATATATAACATTCAAAGATAATGTAATACAGTCTCCTTTGTTTCTTTTGCTCAAAATTGTTTTGTCTCTGTGGATTTTTGTTTTTGTGGCTTCACACAAAGATTAGAATTTTTTCCTGGTTCTATGAAGAATCGTTATGGTATTTTTATTACATTGAGTCTGTAGATTGCTTTTGATTGTGATAGGATGGACATTTCATAGATTGTTGATTCTTCTAATCCTCGGATTTTTTTGGTCTCTTATTTTTTTTGTCTCATGATTTTTTTTAAGTTTTCATCGTAGGTGCTTCATTTGTTAAGATATATTTTTCTGGTAGTTATTGTAGCATTGCTTTCTTCTTTTAAGCTGATTTTTAAAACATCTTGCATCTTTGTTGAATTCATTTATTACTTGTAATAGGTTTATTGGAGAGTGGTGTAGCATTTGGGGTTTTCTTTGTGTAAGATCATTTCATCTGTACACAGTAACAATTTGACTTCATCTTTTCCAGCTTGAATGTACTTCTTTTTCTTTTTCTTGATATCCATGGCCATGATTTGTGTAACTACATTAAATAGAAGTGGTGAAAATGGATATTCTTGTCTTGTTCCAGATAATGGAAAACTTTAATGTTTCTCCTCTTCAGTATAGTGTTAGTTGTTGGCTTTTTACACATGGCCTTTATTGTTCAGGGTTGTCTTCATGAAGGCATGCTAAATTTTGTCAAATGATTTTTCTCTATCTGTGGAAATGATCTTTTTAAAATTTCTGTTGATGTGGTGTATGGATCACGAGTTGCATGTGTTAAGACATTGCTGTATACATGAGATGAATCCCACTTAATTTTGTTGACAAATCTGAATTTAGACAGTCTAGGTATATAGCCCAGACAGGCTTGAATTTATAATTTTCTTATATCTCCCTTCAAGTACTGGGATTAAAGGTGTGTGCTACCATATTGTATAAGATGAAATGGATGATTTTAGACATTGAGTAATCTTTCTGTTTATCATTTAGTCAGTATTTGGGGTTTGAAGTTAAGAGTTAAGGCTTTGTGATTGTTATATGTATACACTACCATTTGATCCATGCCTTCATGTCTTCTGACTTGATTATTTTTCAGATAGGGGTTGTGTGCTTTTATTTATTTATTTACTTCCTTTTGCCTTTACTAAGTCTCCTGATTAGCTGGGATTATAGACATTATAGGCATGTGGTGCCACCATACCAGAGCCATTTTTCTCTCTCCCCCCCCCCTTTTTTTTTTTTTCCATTTGTTTGTGCTCTTACTTAATTACCCTTGCTTTTACTGATTTGGATCTGCTTTGTTCTAAATTTCATAGTTCTTGAGCTACAGTGATAGTTTTTTTCTTCTTGGCTGTTTCTATATCCCATAAATTTTGATATATTGTATCTACATTTTCACTTGTTTTAAGGAAGAATTTAAATATCCTTTTTATATTTCTTCCTTGATTTATTGGTTGTTGAAAGAATAAATTGTTTACTTTGTATATATTTATATACTTCTAAGTTTTTCTTATTATTAGTTTCTAATTTTATTGCCTTATATTCAGAAAAGAGACTTAGGATTTCAGTTTAAAACAAACTGTTGAGCCTGATTTTGTAGCCTATCTTATAATCTATCCTGGAGAATTTTCTATATGCTGAATAAGAAGACAGTGTATTCATCAATGGCTGGATGGAATATTCTGTAGGTGTCTGCTAGGTCCATGTAGTCTTGGGCTTGATCTCTCCTATTTGTCAAATTTCATTGCTGAAATTCTAGTACTAACATCTCCTGCTATTATTATTATTGGAGCTTGTCAATCTCTATGTCTTTTAATATTTGCTTTACACATTTACATGTGCTAATAATTGGGCTATTTCCTTGGAAAATAGACTCCTTTATCATTATTTAATGACTTGTCTCCTTTTATTACTTCTGATTTAAAGCCCATTTTATTTGATGTAAATATGGCTAGTCCTACTTTCTCTTGGGCTTCATTTACATAGAATATTTATTTTATCTGTTCACCTTTAGTTTATATGTGCCCTTTGTGACATGGTTATTTATTTATTTTTTTTTGGGGGGGGGTCTGGTCATGGGGCTTGAACTCTGGGCCTGGGCGCTGTCCCTCAGCTCTTCAGCTCAAGGCTCGCGCTCTACCACTTGAGCCACAGCGCCACTTCGGGCTTTTTCTGCTTATGTGGTGCTGAGGAATTGAACCCAGGGCCTCATGCATGCAAGGCAAGCGTTCTACCACTGAGCCACCTTCCCAGCCCCTGACATGGTTATTTTTTAATCCATTGTCACTCTTAATTGGAGAATTTAATCTATTTATACTTAATTTAATCTATTTATACTATTTAATCTATTTATACTTAAGGTAATGATAAATAAGGTCTTACTCCAGCCATTATGTAACTTGTTTTCTAGTTTTTTTCCTCCCAACTCTTCTCTTATAATCTTCCTTTGTGTTTATTCTGCTGTATTTTAATTCTTTTCTCATTTTTATGCTTTGTAGGTTTCTTTTTGGGGGGTTATCATTGGACTTACAAAGACCCCTTTTGATTTTAACAAGCTATTTTCAAATGCTAGCAACATAACATGATCATAAAGATAAGAAAAGTAGCCTGGGGAGAAGCTCAGAAGTAGAGCATTGTCTAGCATGCATAAATCCTGGATCTAGTACCCAGCACTGAACAAAACCAAAAAAAGTATTAATAAGAAAACTTTCCACTTGGATTTCATACTTTCCCACAGTTAGAAATTTTAAATCCTATATCTTTTCTATATTGTCTATCTTAATGTAGTATTTCAGTTTTATTTATTTGTTTTATTTTTATTTTTATTTTAACAATCCTGGAGTTTCAACTCAGGGCTTTAAGTTTGCCAAGGAACCATTCTTTCCTCTGAGGCTTTCCTCAAGCCTTGGGTTTGACTCATTATGTTTTAGATAGGGGCTCTCTCGCTTCCTGCCCCTAGGTATGATCCATCTGTGTCTTAACAGGTGAGATCCCTCCTCCAGCACCTTTGTGGGCCTCTCACACTGGGATCCTAATGTTCTCAACCTCCTAAGAAGTTAGGATTACAGGTATGAGGTAGTGATGCATAGCTTATTTAATTTAATTTTTTTGAGACAAGTCTTGCTCTGTAGTCCAGGTTAGCTTCAAACTCAAGATCCTCCTGCCTGGTTATTGATATTACAAGTGTGTACAAACTATACCCACCTTCAGTTATTACTTTTAATTGCTTTTGCTTTTGATATTTACACTGTAGTTGGAATGTTTTTCATATCGTATTTACAATATTTAGAGCATTCTGAATTCATTGGCATTATTTTTATTTAGACCTTTTAAACTTCTGATACTTTGTTTTTACTTGTAATGTCTCTGTTTTTCCTTTTAAATAACATCCATTAGTATTTATTTTAGGATAGATTCTGGAAGAGCCATAGTTTGTCAATGTTTGTCTTGAATGTGTTCCATTTCTAAACAATAGTTTTGCTGAGTACATTATTTTTGGTTGGCAGGTTATTTCTTTTTCCTGCAGTGTAGTGAAAATCATATATGAGAAATGTAGGCGAATTGAAATTCCCTTTATATTGTTTCTTTTCTCTGGCTTCCCTTGAGAATCTTTTCATTTTCATTTGAGAGCTTTAGTATATCTTGGGTAGATTTGGTTTAGTTAAATCTAATGGTGACTTTTTTGATCTTTCAGTACCTAATTATTTGTATCTTTCTTTTAGTTTAGGAAAATTTCTGGTATTATGTCTTTTAATAAGCTTTTGGAATTCTTAAGTCTCTCTTGAACAGTTATGGCTTGAATATTTGCTCTTGCATACTATCTTAAAGTTTCAGAAGGCTGTCTTCTCTTTCCTCATTTTTTTTTTTTTTTTGGTTGGTCATAGGGCTTGAAATCTGGGCTTGGGCGCTGTCCCTGCACTCTTCAGCTCAGGAGAGCACTCTACCGCTTGAGCCACAGTGCCACTTCTGGCTTTCTTGGAGATGAGTCTTATGGACTTTCCTGCCTGGGCTGGCTTTGAACCGTGATCCTCAGATCTCTGCCTTCTGAGTAGCTAGGATTATAGGCGTGAGCCACCGGCGCCCAGTGTCTCTTTCCTTTTAATTCTTTTTTTCTTTTTTCTTTTCAAAGAACCTATCTTCTATTTGATCTTTTCTGCTACATTTTTAATTTTACTTATTGTGGTTTTCAGTTCAAAGGTTTGAGTTTTTAAGATTGCTTCCATTTCTGTTAATTTTCCTTGTGAGAGTATTGAGTCTTTTCTCTGTGTTGTCCTGAAGCTTGAGTATCCTCACAGGTACTTAAGTCTCACAGAGTTCTTTGGAGAACTGTGTGGTTGGTTTGTTATATCTTATTTTATCATTATGTGTGCTCATGGTTTAATCCAAGCTCTTGATGCTTGGTGAACAATGTCATCTGTTTTAAGTATTTATTACAGACTGATTCTTTTCCTGTAGTCCCTTCACTGTTTAGTACTAGATGGTATCCTACAAGCAGGTTGTTGTGAGTCTGCTGATTGTTTTGGTATTGTAGGTTGATTGAAGCCCAAGTTTGTCCCCAAATCTCAGCTACTATTATTATAATGAACAGGTACAGTACCTAAAAAGGGTATTACAGGGTATTCTATCCCCTCAAGCTTCTTCCTGGGGCTGCAGTAGGCCTAGAAACCTGTATTAAAAATATGACCTCTGAAAATTACTGTTTTGTTCAGCGGGGCAGGTCGTAAATCAGATGAATAAGAAGCTGCAGACAGGTTTTACAGAACCTGAAGTATTACAGATCTTCTGTGATACCTGTGAAGCAGTTGCAAGATTACACCAGTGTAAGACTCCAATAATTCACCGGGATCTGAAGGTAAGTATAATACTTACACAGAATTGAGTACTGTGTTCTAGACTTAAAATTTAAAATGTTTTTGGACTATTTGAGAGAGAGAGAGAGAGAGAGAGAGAGAGAGAGAGAGAGAGAGAGAGAGAGAGAGAGAGAGTGTTTGTTTTAGGGCTCTAACTCAGGGCCCTGTGCATGCATGCTAGGCAAATACTATATCACTGAGCTACATTCCTAACCCAGAAATAGGTTTGCTTACTAGCATGGAGGTTGATTTCTCTACCACCTTCTACGTTTCCTGAGGTTTCAGATTCTAGTCTACTCACTTGTGCTTTACTTGACTGAGAATTTTTAATATGACCCTACAGGTGGATTTTTTTGCCCCGTTCCGCATCTCTGTTTCTCATAGTAGGCTTCTTTTTCACAATATTCTCTACCAGTTCATCCTTCTTTTTGTTTTTTGTTTTTTTGTTTTTTTTTGTAGATCACATTAAATTTCAGAGTATTTTCAAGATATCCTGGAGGAACAGAAAAGATACCAGAAGAGACTGCTACTGGGTCTCTTTTTGCATTTTTGTAATTAGCTGTTATTTTTTACTTGCTATAATTTAATTATGGTTATCTTACCTTCTCTTTTTGGTGTCAGTACTGGGGTTTGAACTCAGTGCCTGGGCATTGTACCTTATGTTTTGGGCTAATAGCTGGTGCTCTGCCACTTGAGCCATAGTCCTTCAGCTTTTTGGCTGTTAATTGGAGATTTTAGTCTCAGATACTTTCCTACCATATCTAGCTTTGAAATGCAATCCTCAAATTTCAGTCTCCTGTGTAGTTAGGATTACAGGTGTGAGCCACTGGCGTTGGCTTTATCATACTTTCTTATGGGATTTTGACTTCTTATATTTTGTATCTGCTTGTTACATTGAAATATCCTTCCAAAGAAATTGAAAATTCCTAGTATCATATTGCTAGAGAAATCATTTATCCATAAGTGTCTTCTTTGATGCCCACAATTACTGAGATTACAAAACTCATTCTTCTTGGCTTAGTGATAGAATCTTGCTTGCTTGTGACACTGAAATATTTTCTGCCTAGATATTCCCTTGCTTACTTTTTCTCCACTTTGTCCGTCAGATTTGTTTTCTCAGTAAGTCCTATCCTGTGTTATCTTTTAAAATCTAAAGGCTGATACTTGAGTTGCTTATCTCTTTTGCCTATTTTTTAAAAAAAGTATTTGTCACGTTCTAAGATGTTGTGTAATTGGCTATGTTATACCTGTTACATGTATGGGTCCTCTCTCAGTCAAATGTAAACTTCATGAAGGCGGGAATGTATGTCAATAGTTTTTTTACTTTATAAACTAAATATAAAAAGTATTCATTGATTTTAAGATTCAATGAATTACATACACATTCATAGATTTTTTTTTTCTTTTCTGGTGATGTATTTAGAACAGTGCAGTTCTAAGCTTTCAGATCAATGCCTGGTATATAGAAGTGACTCATTATTTAATGAAATAAGTAAATCCCTATTCTGGCTGATTATACAAGATTCTGAAATATGCTTACAAAGTACATTTAAGATGAATAGATGTCACTTAAGAATATAGGTTGCTAATCATGAAAGATATCCTTGGTGGAAATATGTGGTAATAGGAATGAGGATAGTGTTAAAATTCATCACCTCACACATCAGTCCCTTAATTTGGAAAATAGTATGGCTCATCTTAGTATTTTAGGATGTGCAACTCTTTAATTTCCTCTAATAATTTGGAATGATTTTCTTGTGCTGTTATAGCTCATTAACTTTTGCATGCAAATTTTCTATTTTCAACTTAGTCTTCTTGTTTTAAAATTTAGAAAAGATATTAGAGTGCATAATTTTTGTGTAGCCCATATTTTATATGCAGGCTCTTGCATGTGTAAATTTGTGCAAACATGTTTGTTTTAAATAGATTTCTTACCATGAATATTTTGTTCAAATGAAATACTGAAGGAAAGATTTAAGTATAATATATGGAAGGGAAGTTATAAAGAAACTGTGATATGAGTATTTTGACAGAGTAGAAAGATGCACATTACACATATAAGAATATCAAAAATAAACATACTGTGACAAAAGTAATAATAATGACTTTTTTGGGTGCTTGCTATATGCCAAACACTGTTCCAAGTACTTTGCATATATTTAACTTGCCCAATTTTAACAACAATCTCAGGTAGAACTTATAGTCTTCTCTGTTTTCTTCATAAGTATACAAGAGTGGTTAGGCAAATTGTCCAAGGGTATGCATGCCAATAAGTAGCACCCACGTTTTAGTATTCCAGAAACTGTGTATATAATTTGTCTATTTTAGTTACTGCAACAACTCTGATCTCCAGATTAAGGTGTACACTGCCATTCAGTGTCATATTTCAATAGAAATAACACTATAGGAAAAGCATCTGCAATGAGAAATCCAAAGTTTGGAATGTCTGTTCTGAATTATTTTGAGTGCTGATACGATGCTACAAGTGGAAAACTGTGCCTGACAGAGTGAAAATGCAGCTGCAGAAAATACCATAAAAATTAGACTATATGCATAAAATGTATACAAAACACAGTCCCATCAAGATAATAAAGAATCCATAATTAAAAGACAAGTGTGGTACCAGACATTTTGTATAAGGGCTTTTCAACCTATAGAAGTCAGTCTGAGATAGAACATAAGTTGTCATTATTTTTTGTCTGCAGACAGGATAAAATATCAGAAATGGAGAAAAATTGAGATTCAGTAAAAGAGAAACTTGACTTTGCTACTATTCTCATTTATATAGGCAATTTTACAGAAATTTTAGGATTATTTGATATATACAGACTTTCTTGGAGTCAGAGAAGTTCTCTATCTGCTTTAGCTTTTGAGTACTGGGATTACAGGATTACATTGTGCACCACTGTCTCAAGCTGTTAAAATAAACTTTTTTTGGGGTGGGGGGTTCTGGGCCTGGGCATTGTCCCTCAGCTCTTCAGCTCCAAGCTAGAGCTCTACCACTTGAGCCACAGTGCCACTTCCGGTTTTCTGGTGCTTTATTGGAGATAAGAGTAACACAGACTTTCCTTTACATGCTGGATTTGAACTGTGATCCTGAGATCTCAGCCTCCTTAGTAGCTAGGATTACAGGTGTGAATCACTAGCGCCCGCTGTAAAATAGTCTTTTTATGTAGTTAATTTGCTCTCACAATTTGAAGTATTTATGTTTATATATGCATATATGTACATGTGTATATATTCGTGGGGTAAAGATAATGTAAATGAGTTGCAAAAGATAACTTTCACATTGAAAATACTGATCATTGATATTTTTTTCTTAAGGTAGAAAATATTTTGTTAAATGATCGTGGAAATTATGTACTTTGTGACTTTGGCAGTGCCACTAATAAATTTCTCAATCCTCAAAAAGATGGAGTTAATGTAGTAGAAGATGAAATTAAAAAGTAAGTATTTGTTTTTGTTGTATTTTGTTTCATGAGAATTTTAGTTACCTTGAGTCTGTGACCAGTTTTGTTAATACAGATTTTACATTGTTCTATTTATAGTATCTCCAAATGTAGTTAGAGGTTTTGCCATGGGTGCAAAATTTTGTTTACATAATATATAAACATGTAAACAGATTTATAAAGAAACTTTTGAAGTAGGCTTTAATGATTAATGGCTCACTAAAGAGAATTTTGGTCAATTTGTTAACATGTAAGTTTTAAGGTTACAGAACTGCCATTTGTGTGTATTGAAAACTATATGGAAAGCGTTAGGACTGTATTAATGTGCAGGCACATTTAGCCTATGACTAATCCCAACTACTTGAGAGGCAGAGATAGGGAATTGGAGTTTCTAGGTCAGTCTAGGTAAAATGTTAGGAAGACCCTATCTGCAAATAAGCCAAAGTAATGGTACATGCCTGTCATCCTAGTTACAGGAGCCTGAAATAGAAGTATTGTGGCCTGAGGCCAACACCCCACAAAACCCATCAGACATTATCTAAAAAACAAAGCAAAAAGGGATGGAAAGGTGGTTTTGTGGTAGAGCTGCAAGTTTGAACTTTTAGTACTGCTAAACAAACAAAAACACTATTATGAAGTCACTGTTACTTTATAATTGTATGTTGGAAAACTGGTGAAATATGTCATACATACTTGATGTTTTCTTTCTTTCTTTCTTTCTTTTTTTTTTGTTGTTGGTCGTGGGCTTGAACTCTGGCCTGACCGCTGTCCCTGCGCTCTTCAGCTCAAGGCTAGTGCTCTACCACTTGAGCTACAGCGCCACTTCCTGTACTTGATGTTTTCTTAATTCCATAGTTTCTATTGTTAGTAGAGTGCCTGTTCATTTTAGATCATCTTAATAAAATGACACACAAGGCAAAACATTTATCAGAATACAAATGTGAAAGTAGTTGTCATTTCTAAGTCTCCATTCATTAATTCCTCAAAGTTCTCACTTGTTCAAGAGCTGTCATTTATATTACAACATTTTGAAATAGTTCAAATGGATCTGTTATATTTTTTATAAGATAAAGCTATCTAAACTACATCTTTCTATTCAGGAAACAACTTAGAATGTTTGTGTTAGATTCCATAAAAACAAAGACCTTATTAAACATACTAATGTTCTGAAGAACACAGGAATAATACAATTTTCAACTGGCTTCTTGGAATAATATTTATATCTACATAATTTTAAAATAGTTTGGATCAAAACTTAGTGGGTATTATTGAATTCTACTCAGTTATCTCTAACATTTTAATCTTTGCTGTTGCATTCTAATGTATAGATAAGATCTTGGTGAATTTTCCTGGATTGAAATTTTGTGAATGAAAGCTCATTAGTTATTGTGGTTCTGTTCAGTTTGCTTTGTAGCTCAACCGAGGAGCTAATGTACTAATTCATTCAATTAGCAACTATTATTCAGGACCAACTCCATTTTTTGTTTTGGTGAACAAAAATCTTGCCATTATGCATTTTATATTCTAATATCTTAGATCATTTCTCCAGCATTTTTCAGACATCTTATCAACAAAGCTTTTTGGGAAAAGAAAGGTGGTAGAATATTGTGGTTTAAACAAAAATATATAATGAATGTTTTAAACTAAGATATAAATGAATATTGCTATGATACAGAGAGTCCATTTATATTCTGCTATTTTCTGCTATGATATTTGAGCACTGCTTCATTGAATGTTCTGTTAATGCTTTTGGGGCTTTTATATTAGTAAATATTGATTTATAGTATATTTTGATTCCAAGTGGCTTACATTGGCAGTCAGTATTAGAAGTATACCTTAGTGTGTGTAGTTAGACTTAGGATAACTAAGTTATTTTGAGAATAACAGTTATAAAAATTTTTAAGTATATTTACTATTATGTATAAATAACTATATTAACATCTATCAAAATATTATTTAGTAAACATAAGTTTTTGAGAAGGTAGAGTTTTACTTTTAGTAGACTAAAATAATTTGTAAGGAGACAATTCAAGTTGTATTATTTCATATAAAGAAATTCAAGAAAACTTATTTCTAATATAATAACGTTTTTAATAAAGGAAATTTAGCTTTTATATCATGGGAGCTGCTATTATACTTATTGAATAAAAGTGTACGTGGATGCTTTGCATTGTTTAATCTTCACTAGATTTTTAATGAACCTTTAGAAATAGCTTTTGTTTCTATGTAATGTTTGGAACCTAAGAGGGATTTTTATTGCATTTTGTAGAGAAACAGTATATTAATCTTTTATTATTTTAATATCTCTACTTCATTCACTTACTTACTGCTAGGTATACGACTCTGTCATACAGAGCACCTGAAATGATTAACCTTTATGGAGGGAAACCCATCACCACCAAGGCTGATATCTGGGTAAGGCCAAGAAAAACTGATACTTGTAACCAAATTTAGGAAAACCTGAGTTAATTTGGGTATTTTACTCCTGGTTTCTGAAAGGTATTTCTTTCTTTCTAAGTAAAAGAGAATGATAGTAGAGCTGTTTATTCAGGAGAAAAAAAAAAAAAACAACTAAGATTCTTTACCTTCTCAATCCTGAGACGAAAAGCTTATATATCAAAGAAACACAGCACATCCATATAATACTGGAACTATAAGATGAGTGTTGAAATTATTTTTTTGATTGAGTAGAATCAAGGTCAATCACAGTGCAGAGAAGTTGAATGTAACTGTTTTTTTTGTTGGTTGTGGGGTTCGAACTGTGGGCCTGGGCACCCTCCGCTCTTCAGCTCAAGGAGAGCGCTCTATCACTTGAGCCACAGCTCCACTTTCAGGTTTCTGGTGGTTTATTGGAGATAAGAGTCTCACAGCGTTTCCTGCCAGGCTGGCTTTGAACCACGATCCTCACATCTCAGCCTTCTGAGTAGGATTACAGGCATGAGTCACCCCCTCTGGCTAAAGGTAACTCTTAATTACAGGCAACTTTGCATGGTACTTTAGGATCTTCTAAATAGAAACTGACATGAGAAAACCTTTTTTCTAATTCTAAACATATCATTAAGTATATTGAAGTTTTTAAAAATCATTTAGTGTATATATAACATACATATGTTATGTATGTAATATATATGCTATATATATAATCTGAATAAATTATCAATAGATCTTATTTTTTATAGTTGATTTTTATGTTACAATCTCAAAATCTCTTTAGAACTTACTCATAAACTATGTTTTGGATTGTATTTAATAAAGCTAACAGGAAACTATTTCAAGTGAAATCATTTAAATAACTTTAAATTTACCATATTTACTGCTAGTGAGCAGATTATTGATAGAGGAATAAAATTCATTGAGATAGTTCTAAGGCTTACAAAATCCATCAGATATACTTCGTTTTAAAAGCATAGTGTTCAGGGCTGAGGATGTAGCTCAGGGATGGCTTGCTGACTTAGTAAGGGCAAGGCTCTAGGTTCATCCCCAAGCATAATGATAGCTGGTAGGTTTTTCTCTCCTGGCTTCCTCCCTGTTGGAGTTAGAGTGCCAAGTAAAATCATGAGAGACAAATAATTTTTCTTGCAAAGTAATAAAAATATTTGACATTTGTTTACATAACATATACATTTTCAACTGTTTTTGGTAGAAAAACATGAGTAAAACAAATTGCAAAAAAGTATGATTTAGTTAATTTGAAGCTGCACCAACTTGTATAATTTAAATTTAATTTCCTTTACTTAGCATTAACATTCAATTCATTAGATCGAGGGTTATGTTCAACATAGACAGTAAATTGAGTTGGATCTTAATTTATGAAAGGAAAGTATTAGAAGAAGCAATTGTGAAATTCCTTCATAGCTTAATTTTGGGATAGCTGTTCAACCCATATCTTCTGACAAAAACATAGCAACACATAAACATAAACATAAAAATCGTAGTTCATTATAGTTGTGAAGTCATCAAGTGTTGATTTCAAAGAGTCTGTTCCTGAAGCACACAAGTATTATCCAGTATGTTAACAAAAAGGACATGATTATTTGCTGCTGTATTTATTTTCCGTAGGATTTAGTATACATGCAGAAAGATAAAAACAAAAGTAATCAGAAAACATTTATGTTTACATACTTAAAAAGGTAGAATTTAAATTTCTCTGATGACTCATTTTTATGTTCCCTTTGTTAAATTCAGGTGGAAGAGGAGAGATATTTTAGAAATGAGTTCAGGATTCAGAAAAAGTACTGAGTTTAATTTGGTCACAAAAGACAGTTTTGATTATACTTCAGATTAATACAAAATTCAGGAGATTATAGTTACATGTGAAAGTATTCATATAGCGCATCATATTTTGGCAAAAAATTCCATGAAAGTTTTCTTTATAGGTTATTTTATTCTTAGAGCTAGAATGCTGATTTTTATTAAGTATTGTAAAATTCAATATGAGATCCTTAGGTTCACTCTTAATGGAAATTGAAGGTGATGATAGCCTTCAAAGTCAAATCAC
Source organism: Dipodomys merriami (assembly GCF_024711535.1). Classification (NCBI taxonomy): domain Eukaryota; kingdom Metazoa; phylum Chordata; class Mammalia; order Rodentia; family Heteromyidae; genus Dipodomys; species Dipodomys merriami. The sequence goes on along the minus strand of NW_027206512.1, from coordinate 18,372,940 downwards.
TTGTTCTCTCTGCTTCTTGTATAATTTTCATTGTATCAAATAGATAAAGGTGGAAATGCTTAATTGTGTGAAATAATTAGATTCATTGTATGTATAGCAGACTATTTAGATTCACTTTTTGTATGTGTGTGAGAGGTGATGGGGATCAAACTAGGGCTTGTCAGGTTTACCACTGAACTGCTTCCTCAGCCCTTAGATTCATATTTTAAAAGTTGTCTGGCATTGCTGGACTTAACATGGAAACTTTAAAATTTACTCTTAATATAAAAATGAATTATTAAAGGTTTGATTGACAATATAAAGCTAGTTGAAATATAGATTTCATTTGCCTTTTCATATGGACATTGGAGAAAAGATAGGAGATATGTACACACACACACACACACACATACATGCACACACACACACCTTTCCTTTTCATACATATATTAGTTTGTGCCAGTTCTGGGGCTTGCACTCAAGGCCTGGTTGCTGTCCGAGATTTTTTGCTCAAGACTACCATTTAAGCCAAAACTCCACTTGTATCATGGACATTCCTGCCTGGGCTGCCTTGTAACTGTGATCCTCAATCCTCAGCCTCCTGAGTAGCTAGGATTATAGGCATCATCCACTTGAGCCAGGCTTGAATGATTTGATTTTAAAACATGGTTTTTAATAAATTCCAAATACTACTTAATGCCCATCCTTACTTTATAGGTTATATACTAGTTATGTACTAAGACTTTTTTCTTTGTTTTAAAAATAACAATAACAAAGGAGCCAAGACTCTTAACTAGCCTGATGTTAGCGATATAATCTAGAGCAATGTAGCCAACTCTAGTCATAAATGTGATAGTAAAGCTCATGCTTTTAAGCTCATGCATAAAAAGTTAAATGTCTTGAAAAATTAGTATATTAAGTTGTGAAGCAATAGTTGTGAAAAGTTTAATCCGATATAGGAGCATTAGATTTTTAAAAAAATAACCTATTTAGTTTTTGGTTTGGGGCCATTTTAATATTTTGTGGTTACTGAGCTCTAATGACCATGTTTCTTTGTTTTACAGGCCTTGGGATGTTTACTGTATAAACTTTGTTTCTTCACTCTTCCTTTTGGTGAGAGTCAGGTTGCTATCTGTGATGGCAGCTTCACCATCCCAGACAATTCTCGGTATTCTCATGACATACATTGTTTGATAAGTAAGTACCTGGGGAAACTATCTGTAAAAAAATTGTATGACAGTTTACTTAGGGCCTGCTTATATTCTTTTACTTGAGTCTAGTCTATTAAAAAAACTATAATAAAGAGAAGCGTTTAAAAATAGGCACATGTGATTTGTATGGGAATGAAAGCAGTCTGATTCTGATTAGTACAAGGGTATTTTTAAATTCCTAGGTAAGATTTAATAACATGCAACAGAGATTATTAAAGCAACTGGAATTTAATTATTCATTTTTTTCATTTGTAAACAAATATTGAGTTGTTGCCTTTTTAGATGAAAACATTGCAAAACATGAAATCACCATTAAAAATACCTATAAATGTCAATATATAGGTAAATATGAAGGAGCTAAGACATAGCAATCTCTTTGGCAAGGCCTTTTAAGTTTGTTTTATTTTTGGTTGGTCGTGGGGCTTGAACTCTGGGCTTGGATGCTGTCCCTGCGCTCTTCAGCTCAAGGTTAGCACTCTACCACTTGAGTCACAGTGCCACTTCCAGGTTTCTAGTGGTTTATTGGAGATAAGAGTCTCACAGACTCTCCTGCCTGGGCTTGCTTTGAACCATCATTAGGCAATGCCCTTATTCCAAAAGAATACCTAAGTGCCTTCCATCCTCCTGTAAGATTTTTGATATATGCTGTAATTTAACACTTCATATATGTACAGTTAAAAATTTTGGAAAAAGATGTTTTGAGGAGAGAGAACCATAGAAATTAAACTACATTAAGCAAGTGTTCTACCACTTGTCTTCTGCTTGGTGTTATTTTTTGAGACAATCTTGCTATGCAGCTCAAGTGCCTTGTATAGGCAGAATCTTAGAGATTCAGAATGGCCCACCACAGCTCTACTTTTCTCATGGGCCCTGACACATTTGGTGTGCCCCATTGCAAGATGTGAATTTTTGAAAAGAGCAAAACATACTTTCATCTCTAATGGAATAAATGTTATAATCAATTCTACCTTGTCTTGTTTTCAGTATTATCCCTGATTGTTCAGAATTTAGGACAATAAAAACTTCCTTACTTTTATTGTTCAAAGAAATGATTGAGGAGCTTAATGATTATATAATCTAGATAAATGAATTTTAACCTTTTATCATAGCCCTTTTTGCAAATTATTGTAGCTATAATGCTATTTTGCTGCTAAGTGTACAGTATTTTAGTAACAAAGTAGGATTTTGAATGGGGAGTTTCTTGAAATGTCTTGAAGTCTCTGAATGTTTTTATTGAATACTGCATGAGAGACTGGACAATTTATACACAGATGTGTAATATGATTAGTAAATAGTAATAAAATCTAATTTCCCTGTGTTTGTGTTTCTGTCCATCTGTCTTTCCATGAATGTCTATGCACAAGATAAACACTATTGATAATTTTAGGACGTGATTGATATTTAATTAATTATGCTTTAATGATGCAGTGCATCAGATCCTTCCTTTGTCAGTATTTCTAAAGATTTTAGTTTTCATCATTCTTGGTGTAAATTTATGCCTCACATAAAAATTTTTGAGTAAAATAAAAGCATTCAAATATTTTACTTCCTATTATAAGTTAAATCTATTTTATTAAAATTTTTTTTTCGATTGTGGAGCTTGAACTCGGCCTGGATGCTGTCCCTCAATTCTTCAGCTCAAGCTAGCACTTTACTACTTGAGCCATAGCATCACTTCCAGACTTTATAGTGTTTTACAGTAAAAGCTTAAGAAAGTGCTTTAAAATATTTTTAATTTTATTGTAAAGGAGTTGGACAGAGGGAGTACGTTTCTTGTTGAACATTTTTACCTCCATCTCATTTTTCTCCCACTTTCTCTTCTCAGTCCCTCCCTCCCCAAGTTGTAAAGTTAATTTCCAACATAGTGTCTTATGTGTATGGCTGATTGTTTTTTTTTTTATTATAAAGGTGATATACAGAGGGGTTACAGTTATATAAGGAAATGAGTACCATTCTTGTGGAACATGGTTACTTCCTCTCTAGTTTCTCCCCTTATTCCCCCGTCCCTCTCCCTCCATACCCTACAGAGATTAACAGCAAGGTATGTAGAACCTAACAGCTGTTTGCATCTGCTTTATCATTCAGTTGATATAGATACTTGAGTATCTTCATTTATCTTAGACTTTCTGTTTTGAAAATGGACATATTGAAAATGGCAAACCTTAAGAATTATGAGTTAAATTATGAAAAATTCTTCTTAGCCTGTAAAATTATGTAATAATTAGATAGCCTCTCACACTGCTGTCTTCACTACTGTAATAACTGTCATTACAGGACTACTGATATTCAGAGTAGCCCTAAAAGTGAGATCCTGTCTCAAAAATAACCAAACCTTAAGAGCTAAAGGTGTGGCTCAAGTGGTAGAGTATTGGTCCAGCAGGCCCTGAAGCCCCGACTCCAAACCCTACAGTATTAGCACCCTCTCCAAAGGTTGAACTATTGAGAATATTATTACTATGAGAAAAAAAGCATGTTTTTGGAAAATTTTAGTGCCAATCCTTTACTGCTTTGTTAAGTAGTTATAATGTGGATAATTATGACTTAGACTTAGTCATAAGTAGCTTGGTGATTTGGAATCATTTAAAAATAGATACATTATAGGTAGATAATCCAGTTATTTCAATGGAATTATTTTGAGGGACTTTGTACCCTTGGGGCTTTCTTGAATAATTCCTTATTTTTTTTCTTTTTGTTGATTGTAGGGCTTGAACTCAGCCTGTATGCTCTCTTGAGAGCATGATGAGACTGATGTTCTCTGAGCCACAGCTCCACTTCTGGTTTTCTGGTAGTAATTAGAGATAAGAGTCTTAGGGACTTGTTGCGTGGGCTGGGTTTGACACATGATCCTCATATCTCAGCCTCCTGGTTAGTGAGGTGTGAGCCATCAGCACCCAGCTAAATAATTCTTTATTGCTTTTAATTCATTTTTGTCCCGTGTTGTTAAATTCACATTGTGTTACTTTCTTGAAATGATCATATTTGCCATTCATATTTAGGCTGTACTACACCTTTGACTGATCTGCCTTTTAGTTTAGTGGTTGGAATTAATTTATTCCATTTCCAGTAAACTTTAATGAGGTTTGTTAGAAACAGCCCTGATGTTAGGATAGAACTGAAAAACAAAACAAAACTTTTTTTTTCAATGAAACATCTTCACTTTTTTTTTTTTCAGAGCTTTAGGTAATGTTTTATTTTTTCTAGAAAATCTTTTTGGGTATAAAAAGTAATACGCTAGAAATTGGTGTTACCATTATGTTATTTCTCTACGGTACATTTTCTTTCTTTTTTTTTTTTCTTTTATTGTAAAGATGCTATACAGAGGGGTTACAGTTACATGAGTAAGGCAATGAGTACATTACTTGTTGATCATTGTTACCCCTTCCCTCCCCACATTCCTCTTCTCCCCCATTCCCCCTAACCCCCGCCCAAAGTTGTAAAGTTCATTTCTAATATATTGTCCTGTGCGTATCTTTGTTGCAATGGGTTATCCTGTGTCCTTGTTTCAGCGTTTTGTTATTCCCCTTCCCCTCCCCAGACTAGACATACGTATATACAAGATGCAGGGTACCAAAATCAAGTACAGTGACAACAGGGGATATTCCATAGGAGAAAGAACATGCAAAAGAAACAAGAACAACAAAAAAATAGTCACATGGTACATTTAAAACAAGAACAATAAAGACAGACCTCTTTTTTTTTTTTTTTTTTGTCGGTCGTGGGGCTTGAACTCTGTGTCTGGGCGCTGTCCCTCAGCTCTTCAGCTCAAGGCGAGTGCTCTACCACTTGAGTTACAGTGCCACTTCCGGTTTTCTGGTGGTTTATTGGAGATAGGAGTCTCACGGTCTCTTCTGCCCGGGCTGGCTTTGAACCGCGATCCTCAGATCTCAGCCTCCTGAGTAGCTAGGATTACAGGCGTGAGCCACCAGCGCCCGGCAAAGACAGACCTCTTGTGTGATATATATACAATGGAATTCTATGCTTCCATCAGGAAGAACGACACCACCTCATTTGTTAGGAAATGGAAAGACTTGGAAAAAAATCCTATTAAGTGAAGTAACTCAGAAATTTAGGTCTCATGGTTTCCCTTATTTGCAATAATTAGTATACATATAGGATAATTTTTATCAGATGAGCTGAAAAGCTCAAAACCCATGTACAAATGATCATATAAGATGATGCTTTGTTAGGAAATGGAAAGACTTGGAAAAAAATATATTAAGTGAAGTAAGCCAGGCCCAAAGAAACATAGGTCCCATGGTTTCCCTTATTTGCAATAACTAGTATATGTCTGAGTCAAGCAGAAAAGGTCAGATAAGTTGATGTTAGGGAAATGAACCCTAAGATATGTATTCAAATTTTTTTTGTTTTTGTTTTTCCTTTCATGCAATTGTTTCTAACATATTTATAAGATGATTTCTTTGTTGCTTTGTATGTCCCTCCCCCACGGTATAACCATGCTTTCACTGTATTTGATGTTGGTATAATTTGTGGAGGGGAAGGGAAAAAACATCATTTAACTAGGGATACAGGTGGACCCATTGCAACAATGAGATGTACAAGTCATTATGTCGAAAAACGAACTTTACGGCTTTGGTGGGGGGTGGTGGGAGGATCAGGTGGGGGGAGGAGGGGAGTATGGGAAGGGATAGGAAGGGGAAACAAAGAGGAGGCAACAATGCTTGATAAGAAATGTACTCGTTATCTTGTCCATGTAATTGTAACTCCTCTGTATGGTATTCTCGCAATAAAAAAAAAAAGATGATGCTAAATGAAATGAACCCCAAGATATGGACACATCTTCACATTTTGATCTGTTATTGCAGGATTCATGCTTGAACCAGATCCAGAGCATAGACCTGATATATTTCAGGTGTCTTATTTTGCATTTAAGTTTGCCAAAAAGGATTGTCCAGTCTCCAATATCAATGTAAGTATTTTTGAAAGTACTATATGAATGTAAAACCCATTTTATAACATGCAGTTAGAGTAATCTCATATTGTTTTTGTGACTGTAGTTTTGGTGTAAAGACACATTTTCCAAACTGTTCCTCAGGGTGCTCTGGAGAGCTACAATAAACTCAGGGCTCCTGCTGGAAATTTTGACAGAAATATAGTGACATGTATCTGTTAAGGCATATGATATTTTTATTAAGTGTTTAGGCCTAACCATTTAATAAGCAAGATAATTAATTTGGGGAATTTTTTTTAAACTCTGGAGGTATGGTGAAAAATTCCTGAGACAGACAAAAGGCATTAAGTTCAATGAGAAAATTGGGTTTTTTTTGGTGTAACTAGTGTAATGATGTAAATGGAGATACCCGAGTTCAATTTCCACCTTTACTGGTAACTGATTTTCTATTTTTTAGAAGGTTAATGTCCATTTTCCTAGGAAAATAAGGATAATAATTATAAAAATTGCAAGTAATGTAATCTTCTGTGGACCAGAAAGATGTTCATTCAAAGACTTTGAATTCCATTCACTTTCTACAGTGTACATGAACTACTTCAGATAAACTGTGTATGGCAAATATTTGCTAATTCTAATAAAGATGGCTAGAATTATCATTGGTCAAGCTATTTTCCACTTTGTAAGACTCATTCTAACCTCACTTGTTCTTACATGTTTTCTTTATATCTTAATATGCATACTTAGAAAAGGAAGGAAGCCGGGCACTGGTGGCTCACGCCTGTAATCCTAGGTACTTAAGAGGCTGAGATCTGAGGATCACGGTTCAAAGCCAGCCCAGGCAGGAAAGTCCATGAGACTCTTTATCTCCAATAAACCACTAGAAAACTGGAAATGGTGCTATGGCTTAAGTGGTAGAGCGCTAGCCTTGAGCTGAAGAAGGCAGGGACAGCGCCCAAGCCCAGAGTTCAAGCCCCACGATGGACCAAAAAAAAAAAAAAGAAAAGAAAGGAATGTGTTTTCTCTTTTTTAAACCCTTATAATATTTAATTTATTTTGTTTTCCCAAGGTTTAACTCTTTTATTAATTGTATACAATGATATTCTTCTGTTTATTTTACAAAGATGCATATAATTTAAAAACAATGCAATTAAAATAAAAACTAAGTGAAAAGTTTTGTTTTCTTCCAAGAATTCCTCTATTCCTTCAGCTCTTCCTGAACCGATGACTGCTAGTGAAGCAGCTGCTAGGAAAAGCCAAATGAAAGCCAGGTAGGCTTTAAATTGAAAATGTATTTTAAAAAAAACAACAAAAAAAAAACCCAGGTGACATCCTCATTGGTAAAATATCATCCTCACTGCCAAAAATTGTGTGTGGCTTAGTGAATGTGTTGGTTATAGATTGTGTAAATCAGATATTCAGACAGGGAAAGTGACCTTTGTGAAACTTAAGAGCTAGAGCATAAGACAGGAGTGAGTGGTGAGGAATGAAGCCTGAATGATAGGTAAATGTGTCTCAAGCAATATCATGTTGACAAATTTGGATATTGATCATTTTTCCCCCCCAGTCCTGGGCCTTGAACTCAGGGCCTGGGCTCTGTCCCTGAGGCTCTCTATGCTCAATGCTAGAGCTCTACCACTTGAGCCACAGTCACTTCTGGCTTTTTCTGTTTATGTGGTACTGAGAATAGAACCCAGGGCTTCATGAATGCTAGCATGCACTCTACCACTAAGCCACCTTCCCAGTCCAGGATATTGATCTATATGTCAGTGAATTTTCCAACAGCTCTGCTGTTTGGGATTCAGTTAAGATGTGTGTTATAAATGATCAGCTGTTACATTTTTTGTTCAAATATTGTGAGTGACTTTTGAAGAAAATAAAAACACAGCACCTCTAAAAGTATCTTTATTCACTTGAATTTCAGACTGTTTTGTTGTGAAAGAGGTGGATGAAAATAGTTGTATCTAATGTTTAGGAATTCAGCATGACCACTAATGTGTCTCATCTATGATGAGCTTTAATTAGAAGCAGCTGTTAGGGTTGTGCGGTAGTTATAAATTATTATAAGACTTAATCGTTGAATTTTACTTTTTTCAGTTTGTCAATTCTTTAGAAATAGATGCTGATATAAAAATTAATCAACTGAGCAAAAGGAATGATTTGAGTATCTTCACTATTTTATAGTTATAACTTGTTATAATTATAATGTTATAGTGATGCAGTTATAAGAAATGAAATAGTGCCATCAAAATGTGCAGTGCTTACCTCTTTATAAAAACAGTATGTTTTTATAAACATATTACAGGCTCACTCCTGTAATTTTTGCTCCTCAGGAGGATTGTGGTTTGGAGCCAGCCTTGACAGGAAAGTCTGTGAAACTCTGATCTCCAATTAACTATCAAAGAGCCAGAAGTAGAGCTGTGGGATAGAACATAACCTTGAGGGAAAAAGCTCAGGGACAACTCCCAGGGTCTGAGTTCAAATCTCAAGACAGGTGTAAGAAAACAAAACACAAAAACATACAATATATATTTATCAAAGCATACATAGTACTTCATTAATATGTACAATTTTTACGTGCCAATTTTGTAGAATTTCAATGCATTTCTGTAATATGTAAAATCTGTTATATATGAAAATATAAGATTGGTTGGTACTTACTGGCCATTAAGATAAATTTATTGTATATTTAAATTACAAACTTTAGTATTTCAATTAAAGGTTTTTTTTTTTCATGTAAAAGGCAGATAAATCTCTAATAGCTAGTTTCATCACTCAGAAAAGGCCTTTATGGGTGCTTCCTAGCTGTCTTTGACACTATTTGCTTTACATCTCAAAACCTACTCTGCCTCCTCAAATTTGCCTGTGTTCTTGGACTGTTAATATTTTAAGCTAGGCATGATGGCTCATAATTATAATCCTAGCTATTTGGGAGACAGCTATTTGGAGAGTTACACTTTAAAGCTAGCCTGATTAAAGTGAGTGAGACTCCATCTCAACTAATAGCTGAGCATGGTGGCTTATGTCATCCCAGTTATATAGGAAACCTAAAATTGGAGGATTGTAGTCTTGGTTAGCTTGAGCATAAGGCTAGACCCTTTTTCCCAAAAAACTAAATCAAAAAGAACTTGGAGGATGGCTCAAATGGTAGAGTACCTGCTTAACAAGCATGAAGCCCCTAGTGTAAACCCCAGTGTCACCCCCAAGTCCCTCCCCCTAACAACAACAACAACAACAAAACTCAAATATGTGTTAGTTAACTGACTTAGCTGCTTTAAAGATGGAAATTGTTGAAGCTGGGTGCTGGTGGCTCACACCTGTAAACCTAGCTACTCAGGAGGCTGATATCTGAGGATCATGGTTCATAGCCAGCCCAGGCAGGAAAGTTTGTGAGACTCTTATCTCCAATTAACCACCAGAAAACTGGAAGTGGTGCTGTGGCTCAAGCCTTGAGCTGAATTGCTGAGGGACAGCATCCAGGCCCATAGTTCAAGCTCCACAACTGACAAAAAACAAAAAATAACACCAACACACACACACGCACGCACGCATGCACGCACGCACGCACGCACGCACACACGCACGCACGCACCAAAAAGATGGAAATGTTGTGAATCGCTGCCCCTGACATAGGGAAGTGTTGAAGGATTTTAAGCCGGAATCTGAGTCTTAGGAAGATTATTCAGGTGATGGGAGGGAAGCTCTACCCCGTACTGTGGATCATGGTGGTGAAGGTAAGGCAGTGCAGCTGTGTCCATGCAACTGTTACAGTTGGCTGATTTAGGCAATTTTGTGTCATCACTTTGTCTAGCCATTTTCTTCCAGTTATTTATATGAAAAATGCTTGGTTTTATTATTTTTATATTTTATATTATTATAATGAGATAATCTTTAAAATTTTCTTTTTTTTCTTTAGACTTCAAGTTTTATTCTTTCCATTATTCTTCCACATTACATAATTAACGTTTCACTGTCTCTTCTCTGAGTTAGTTTGTAGTAACTCAGGATTAATTTAAGTGTTTTGGAGGGGAAGATTTTTTCAATTTTGTTTTATTGTGGTAACATACATATAACCAACTATTTACTGTCTGAAAAATTTATTATTTTTATTTTTTATTTTTTTTTTGTCCAGAAGTTTATTTTTTTATTTTGTATCAATATTTTTTTTATTGTGAAAATACTGTACAGAGGGGTTACAATTACATGGGCAAGATAATGAGTACATTTCTTATCAAGCATTGTAGCCTCCTCCTTTGTTTCCCCTTCCCATCCCTTCCCATTCTCTCCCTGCCCCCGCCCCCACCCAATCCTCCCCGCTCTACCCCCCTCCCCCCCCACCAAAGTAAAATTTTTTATTTTATTTTAATTTTTTTATTAGCCCTTGCCTTGAACTAAAGAGTGCAGGGACAGTGCCCAAAGACCAGAGTTCAAACCCCATGACAAACAAAAAACAAACAAAAAAACAAAAGAAATAATCGTATTAAGTGAAGTGCGCCAGACCCCCAAAAATAGGCTCCATGTTTTCCTCGTTTGTAATAATTAGTATATGTCTAGGATAATACTAGCAGATGAACAGAATAGCTCAATAGCTATGTATATATGACCATATAAAATGATGCTAAGTGAAATGAACTCCAAGACATGGACACAAGAGGATTTTCTTTGTATTTTTTGGTTTTGTGTTTTTGTTTTTAATGTATTATGTGATTTCTTGTTTCTTTTTTTTCTTTTTTTCTTTTTCTTTTTTGTGAACACACTGTACAGAGGGGTTACAATTACATGGGCAGGTTAATGCGTACATTTCTTATCAAGCATTGCAGCCTCCTCCTTTGTTTACCCTTCACATCCTTTCCCAGCCTCCCCACCCCCCACCCAATCCTCCTCACCAAAGTAAAATTTTCTATCTCTAGTTTTTATCTGAATCATTCTTAAGTCACGTTAAAGTAGAATCCATGAAATTTGTGAAGGTGTTAGCTTGGCACTAATTAATTTTACTGTTACATATTTTGTTGTATTTTTGCCAACATGTGCCATGTTTTCCTAATTAAGTATACCATACATTTTTTGATAATAGAGTGTCACACACTATTTTACTAGATATTGCGTTGTATAAGAGATACTATTACTTTGGTAAAATAAATTAGTCTTTTAGAATTTTAATATGCATTTTAGAGCTTTTGTAGTGTGTGTGTTAGAACATGGCAAGGTCATTTCTGACTTTTATTACTCTAATAAAAAGGATAAACAGAAAGATTATAATATATCTTCCTGATTACTTAGGCTTAGGGGGTAAGTGATTGGTTTTAATACCATATTTCATAATTTGAATGTACAAATACTTAATTTTCATTAAAATAAGATCTAATTGAGTATATGTATAAATGGTCCCTTATGATCTTAATTCAAATTTTATGACTCATACCATATCCCTCTCATTCCAAACATGTATTCTTTTTAGGAGGTAACACATGTACAATATATTGCCACAATTTGAAAGTGTTTGATTCGTTTTTCTTTTTCTTTCCTTTTAGAAAAGTTAACTGTTTTTTTTAATTGTTAGCAGAGCTCCCTCTTGTGTTACTTATAAGAAAAGAACTGGCTATATGCAGTTGTAGGTTGTTTTTTTTTTCCAAGTACAATAACTTTACATATTAAATCACTTGAAAAATTTTCAAAGGAATTTATTTAAAGTGATTTTATGGTAAATTCTCTCTACATTGAACATTTGACCCTATTAAAAAATTTGTGTTTTTTTAACTGAATTTTTAGAAACCAAATGTGATAAATGTATGTTAAAGATTTTCCTTGTCTCTTTTTTATTTAAAAGAAAAGCAAAAGTCTGTGTCTTCTTGAATTACATAAGCTGTCCCTTGCTTCCAAAAATGTGTATTCATGTTGCCTACACTAAGTCCTTGTGGGAAAGATTTTATATAATTTCTATTCAGTGTTGTAAGTTAAACAAAGATTCAAGAAGTTTAACATGAGCAAATGGCTCCATCTGCTAAAAATATGTTTTGTTTTTATTCTTTAGGGCACAGTATTTTCCTTCTCATGCCTTGTTTTTCTTTAGTGACCTGAGTCTTGATTTTGTCCGAAGGCTTATGAGAAAATTTGTTTATTTCCTTCCGATCTCATTTTATTGCCTAGCAGCAATATTTAGTATTATGGCAGACTGTGAATGGTAACGTACTGTTTTAAGAAATATTAGTTTTAATACTGTTTTTTGACTTTTCTATCTTCATTACATATTTACCTTTAGAGTGAGATGTAGGAGGGAGTCAAGAGGACTAATCTGATTGTCTGTAATTATTAAATTCATCTGTTGAAATACATACTTTATAATAGTACATTAGAAATAATCCCAATATTTAGAATGAGATGTATTCTTCTATTGTAGAATAACAGATACCATTGGACCAACAGAAACCTCAATTGCACCAAGACAAAGACCAAAGGCCTACTCTACTACTACTAGTGTGTTGACCATACAGAGTTCAACACCTGTTAAAGTCCCTGTTCCTGGTGAATTCAGTAACCACAGACCAAAAGGTAATACAGACATTTCAATCCCATCCTCATTATAATAATCTCTTTATGGTTTGATTTCTTAGGAGCACAGATTACCAGCAAATCAATTTTGTTTTAATACTGGAGTTTGACATTCAGGGCCACAACTTGCTAGGCCAACACTCTTAATGCAAATACTTGCCTTCAGCCCTTTTTAGCACTGGTTATTTTTGAGATGGTGTCTTGCTTCCTGCCCTGATATGCACCTGGTGTGCACCTGAGATTATCCTATTTTTCACTTCCTGCTAGAGTTGGGATGTGCATGTCACCATGCCCAACAATTGGCAGTAAAAGGGGTATTGTGAACTTTTCCCCCAGCCTCCCAAGTAACTAGATTTACAGGTGTGAGCCACACAAGTCAGTTTAGCAAACTTAATATTGTAAAGCAGATAAAGCTTCAAGTTACAGTTTACTGATGTCTAATCAAGTTGTTTAGTTTTGAATTGGTTGCTTTGTAGCCAAGATTTTGGCAGGTTTTTTTTAAATAATTAAATCAACGGATATATAATGAAAATGTACTGTGTGGTAGTTACAAAGTTATGGTCAAAATACTGACAACCTTGACCTCCCTACTGAAATCTGTATATTGTGAAAGTTGGGAATATAGTAAGAGAAGACTCTTACATTTGACAATAAATTTCTTTCAATATAAATCCTCAAGGTTTAAACACATATACTATCTTATCTTTGTAGAGAATGTGATTCTCAGTGGGTATGTGGATTATAGATTAGTTAAGCTCTAATCGTTTGTCTGATCCTCTCTATCTGTACTTACTTGACTTGTTGATGAATTCACTTAATTTCTACAAGTCTCAGTTTTATCATTTGCAAATGGGGAATAATGATATGAATATTTATGACTCATTATTTTTAGGTAAATTGTATGGTTATGTTTGAAGTTCTCTGGTATTCTATTGCTTTGGTTTGAAGGTCAAGGAGCTCTCCTGCCTGACAGTATTAGTTATTCTATGATTATATTTGGGTTATGTTTAGGCTCTAGCATTCAGGTAGTTACTAAGGCTATGACACATAGATGTGTATCTGAGGAATCTAATTTGTAGATATGCTTCCAACTGAAAAGAAATTAAAAAGCTAATGTTGATTATGCCTGTGTTATGGGACTATGAGTTTTAGTTTCATCCTTACATTTTTATAGATATTTTAAAGAACCATTAAAATGGACATACCTTTTTCTTATAACTTGAAGAGTTAAAAATAGAAAACTTTTCATAGTCATTGTACTTGAGGAGGTTTGGAAATACTAACATTTTGATGGAAAAAAGAATCCTTTCCTCTTTGCATGCTCTTCCTTTTTCTCTTCGCTCTTTAGGATTAAAGAGACTTGTATTTCAGTGGATTTTCCATCAATATAACAAAATGTCTAAGACAGTAATAGGAGGAAAAGCTTTATTTTGGCTCACAGTTTTAGAGGTTCTAGTCCATGATTGGGTAGACCCATGTTGTTTAGGTCTGTAGTAGAGGAAGGGCAGGGAGTGCCAGGAAAGTGGAAGAGGGATGGGCCATGGTCCCACAATTTCCTTGGGGACCTCTTTGTACTCCCACCCAGAGTACCTGAGTGGAGTACCTTAAACATCCAAACTATAGCAGTTGTGTTTAAATTGAGCTTAAATTATTGGAAGTGAACAAAGATATTTTAATGTTTTAGTGTATTGCTCTTCCTCTTTTTTGATGTTGTATAGCTGTTTTAGCTGATTTCAGAAGTTTTAATAGAATTTTCCTAGGGTTAAAATTTGTAGAGCTTGAAGTAAATGTGTATTTAGAGGAAAGCATTTAGTTAGCATCTTTGATATAAAAGGCTCTTTGTGGTTGTCCTAGATATATAAGATATATAAGACATCACCTCAGGATTCCTGGTTAGGAAATAGCTATCTAAGTCAATGATACACATAGGATTTAATGCAATGTAATAAATTGAGTGATTCTTAGATGAAAGAATAGGAAAGAGTTCAGCAGGTGCAAAGTGGCATTCTAGACTGAGTTCTGTTCTTAAGGGTACTTGATAATAGTGGACAGGTATAGAACACACTCTTGTGGCTTGTGTGTTCATGGATTTGTTCACAATTGTAGATGATAAACACACACACATTCATACACAAATTAGGGATGTGCTTTTACAGCAACATCTGTGTGAACTTGAACCTCTCCCCCAACTGCAGTAATGATAAGATTTAGTTTCCTAGACACTTGTAATTAAGATAAATAATTCCTTTAGGGTATATGCACATAGGATATGTGATAAGGTGATGAAGTTGTGTTAAAGTATGAATATAGATGCCTTAGTTGGATAAATGTTGAAGCTTAGTCATTTTATTGAAATCTTTAGTGTGTTAGTATTAAGTTTTTGGAAATCTATCACAGGAGCAATGAGACCTGGAAATAGTCCTGAAATGTTACTGGGTCAGGGGCTCCCTCAGCAGCCTCCACAGCAGCATAGAGTACTTCAACAACTACAACAGGGAGATTGGAGATTACAGCAACTTCAGTTGGAGCATCCCCAACCTCACCACCAGCAGCAGCAGCAGCAACAGCAGCTACTTCAGGATGCTTATATGCAGCAGGTAGTTCTTTTGTATCCTCTACTTCACAATGCATGTATGTAGCAGGTGGTTCTTTTGTTACTGTACAAATGGAAGCAATATGGTAAATTCATGAGACAATTGAATTTGCTTTCTATTCATGTGCACCTTGAACTGACTTCAACTAAACATTTCCCCTAGTTTCTTGATTATTAAAGAGAATGTAGTTAATTGTGATTTGATGAGACAGTTAAACACAGTGTTAAAATAGGTTACATCATAGCCTTATGAAGCAAAGAATGTTCATCTAATTATTTGATATCCAGCATGAAGTACTGCAGTTTATGATGAATATTACCTATTTTATGTTATAACTTGAGTTCACAGATTAATAATACTTTTGTAAAAAAAATCTTTTCAGAAATAACTTTGTCTTTGATATTTGCTAGATAGATTTTTTTAATTGTTTTGACTGGATTGGCCTTGGGGTAAGAAGAGAAACATTCAGAGTTGGAAAGAACACAGAATAAAAGTGACCTTAAGTTCTGTGCTGGCCTTTGCCTTCTGGTTTCATTCAACTTAGTGAATTAAATTGAATTAATATTATCATTTTATAACTGCATGATCAATACTTAAAATTGGTAGGCATTAAAAAACTGTGAATAATACTGATTAGTTCTTTTCCCCTCTCAATATAGTATCAACATGCAGTGCAGCAGCAACAGATACTGCAGCAACAGTTTTTAATGCATTCAGTATATCAGCCACAACCTCCTGCATCACAGTATACCACAATGGTATGTAGAGTGTAATTTCTAAAGATTGCTTTCAAGGTGTGCAGTATAGGGTTGCAAGTATGAATAGTACTAATTAGAATTGAGTAATTCAAAATCAATTTAAGTTAGTTAATATACATGTATTTTATTGAAGCCAGTGTATATTCTCAAGCAGCTTTAGTTTGTGCTGAACTATGGCATCTAAATATGGCACATGGTAATTTATAGATAATAGATATGGAAAGTGATCTGTACCAGCGATGTTTTGCTGAACTGTATATCTCTTTCATTCAGCAAATACCTGTTGAGTAACAGTGAAATCCCAAGAGAGAGTATATTTGCTTCAGACCATCATATTAGTGTGTTTAAGGTACTCTCTTTTCTTTCCGTAAAATACTTAAAGGAGGAATTTTTTTTTTTTTGGGTCCAGTCGTGGGCCTGAACTCTGAGCCTGGGTGCTGTCCCTCTGCTCTTCAGCTCAAGGCTAGCACTCTACCACTTGAGCCACAGCGCCACTAGCGGCTTTTTTCTTTTTGCTTATGTGGTGCTGAGGAATCGAACCCAGGGCCTCAAGCATGCAAGGCAAACACTCTACCACTGAGCCACCTTCCCAGCCCACATAAAGGAGGAATTTTTATCTGATCAAGTGAGTCTGTTTTGTATCATTAGTGGACAAAATTCGTCCTGTTATAATTTTCTAGTAACAACCTGTTCCTTCAAGTATGCATTTTTTTTTCTGCTTCTGGTTTTGTCCCCAATGAATGTGAAAAGGAAGGAGCATAGTATAAATAGATACAGTGCTGTCAGTACTTCAGTGATTGGATTATTGATGTGTATATTGCTGTTTCTTATTTCAGATGCAGCAGTATCAGCAGGCTTTTTTACAACAACAGATGCTAACTCAGCGCCAGCAGTCTCAACACCAAGCATCTCCTGAATATCTTACATCCCCTCAAGACTTCTCACCAGCCTTAGTCTCCTATGCCTCATCACTTCCAGGTCAGGTTGGAACCATGGACTCCTCTTACAGTACCAGTAGGCAAGTATTTTTCCAGTGAATGCAAGTGGACGTGGATGTAATTGATGAGTGGAATCATGAAATGGTTCTTGAATAAATTTTGTTATTTTGCTATAGAGCCACCTTTTCCCCCCTAGTCCTCTCTATGTTTCCTTACCCTTCATTCCATTCCCATTTGTTAGTTCTGCTAATTACTCTTTGCTGACAAGGCTTAGCATCTTCTAGCAGCATTTATAATTAAGGGAATTATTAGCATATATGAAAAGACATTTTTAGTAACTTACTATAAACAGAATCTTAATGAGCTACTTTAATAGTTAAAAAGAAGTAACCTTGTCAAAGGTTAATTATTTCTAGCTATATGCTAATCATTTTAATTGATTTGACTACTTGTAAAGTTTCTGTAATTTGGTTTAAACAAGGGCTTTTAAAAATATATAGTAAAATATGTATAGTGACAATAATATAGTGCTGCCAAGGGGAAAGTGAATTTAAAGGAGTTAAGGCTTGTAAAATTGAGATCTTTCTTTGAACATGGAGATTCTTCTTCCATTGTCGATGGAGAGTATATCTGGATTTCAATATGAGAAGAAGTTGACAGCTTTGTTTCTTCACCTCATTTCTGTACTGTGTTTTCAGAGTGAGTTGAGGGAGAGACAACTAGAACTCCTGAGCTAAGTTTTTAGGCTCACGTCTTACCTCAGAAGCTAAGAGGCTTATCTAAGATAACTCTCATAGAGCAAGTAGTCTAAGGCTTCAGATCATAGATACTGTGAGTAATTTTATAACATACATACCAGATACGCTTCATTTACTTAGTTCCATGAAGGAAGGAATATCTTTTTTGTAAGACATTTTCATATAACCAGGATGTATGATGTATAATCTCTGTACAGTATTAATAGGGACTGTGGAGTATGGTAACTGATGGTCACTTTAAGACTTGTCCTCTTGAGAATGTTAAATAATATATGTGGAGTGCTTGCTTTTTTTTTAAACCATGTATTAAATCATTTAAACACTTCTGTAGCTTTATAATATAGATACTGTCACCCCTTTATTAGAGGCGATGAGCTGAGGCATAGAAAGGAGTTAAGGAACACACCAATATATTTTAGTTAGACGGTTACAGAGCTAGTAGTGTGCTTTTATACTCAGATCCCAAGGTTTCTGTCTCTCCATCCCAGCCATCTCCACTATAATAAAATGTGGTTTTCTAAATGTGAACTGGGAAGCTGAGGTTTCCTTAATTGTAATGTGGTTTTTCTTTCTTTTTTCCTCCTCAATTATTCTAGTAGATCAATTGCTGAAAAAGAAGCAGTGGCAACTTTTACAGATCAGAAGAACATCAGTAACCCACCTGATATGTCAGGGTGGAATCCTTTTGGAGAAGATAATTTTTCCAATTTAACAGAAGAGGAACTTTTGGACAGAGAATTTGACCTTCTAAGATCAAGTAAGGGACACTTGAAGGCTTATTTTGCTTCACAGTAAAATAGCAACTTTATAATTATTCAGCAAGGCCAAAGACTGTCTTGAGGGGTATATAGAAAATGCTCTTTGTACATTTGAGGGCAAAATTCAGGCCATCTTTTTTCATATATATACTATACACACAGGTTGTGTATAGTAGAAATTAGTTGCTTGGTAGTAGCTCTTAACCTCAAGATTCCTGATAGTTTACTGATATCTTAACACTTAAATACTGCATTTCTATGAATGTTAAATTCAGAATATCTCTGAAACATGGAAAATTAATGTCCAAGCAAAAAGAGAGACTGTAGTATATTGCCTTACTAATCACTTTGCAGCTATTTTCTTGCACACTTGATAGAAAAGATTGTGGGTCTGAGTTGCCCTTTGAAAATGCCTGGAAAAAAATGTGGGTTACTACATTATGTTAATGCATTGTAATGTCCTTTTAATGAGTGGTAATATAAAAGGGCTGCTTTGTTTTCTGCTATGGCAAAAGTTAAATAAATTCTTTTCCACTTTAAATCAGATATCTCAATGTTTTTACTTCATTGCCTTTTCTCAAACTACTTACTATATATGTCAAACCTCACCATACCTATTTTGGAAATGTTCTCTTTAGGAAGATAGTTTGTAAAATAGGAGCAAAAGCTCACTTTTGAAGTGAGGCAGTGTTCAGGTTTCTGAGGTTTAGTGTGTATGTGTGAATGTGCAGGTGTGTGCACACACACCTTTCTGTATGTGAAAAGAAAATATCAGTAGCCCCCATTTTCTAATTTTGATTTTATTTAGGTTACTGGCCTTATGAATGCCTTTAGTGGTTGAAATACTTTGTTCTGAATTGGTATATATTTTATGTGAAATTTATAAATGGCCGACATTCACGTTAAGAATAGTTTAAATTTGTATAGAAATGAGTTTTGAGCCTTTAATAAAGCTTTGTTAACTTTGGTAAGACCGATTACATCCTATTAAAAAGATATTTTTCTAAACCACAACTTTTGTTTGGCTTTTTTCCTAGAATTTACATGAAATAGTCCTAAAAACAGATTTTAAGAAAGGAAATAAAGTTTGTCTTTCTTTTGAAAGGACAGAAAGGAGTATCCAAATTATAACAATTTATACGATTATTTTAAAAGCAAAAGTATTACTTTTAATGTGTACTTTCAAGGTTTTGGTAAATCAGTATTTGTCCTTCTATAGTAAAACCAAACAACAAAAATATCAAATCTTTTTTTTCTTTAAGAAAAATAAACTTAGGATAGGCAAATGATTCTCATTATTTTGTACCTTATAAAAAGTGCTATTCTAAACATTTAGAATATATAAGTTTTATTTATTTGGCATAGATGAGAATGGCATGTATATATGTCTGCATGTATAAATTCATAAAAATTCGAGTTTAGCTTGTAAAATTTTGAACCAACGATTTATTTTCAAACTTCAAGGTTAGATAGAATGTAGTTCTCTCATGTGTTGTACACATGTGTGTTCCACAGATTATGTATATTTCATGCCATTATTAATTATAAGATGCTATTAGGTTCCCGATGAAAGTGTAAGAACAACTTTATGTGAATGTCAGACTTGCAACATTGGAAACCTCTGCTATTTGGAAATATCATCTTAATGGCTACTGAAATGACTGAAATTTAGTTACTGAAATTATTACTTCAATTTTTTGTACTGCATTCAGTACCAGAAAACATGAATTCTATCCCAATAATAGCATTTAACTGGGTAGTAATCTCAGTCACTCAGCTGCTGTTAATCTTTATCTTGTGCAAACATTGAGATAGATACAGATGATGCATATCTCAAAGTTTAAGGAAAGCAATAAATGATGTCTTCAGTCAGAAAAAAAATCCACTTAAAAATGTTTTTTATTGTAAAAATATTGTACAGAGGTGTTACAGTTACATGAGTAAGGTAATGAGTACATTTCTTATGGAGCATTGTTACCTTCTCCTGTGTTTTTCCCCTACTATATCTGTCTCCCCCCCCCCCCCCCCGTTTGTAAAGTTCATTTTCAACATAGTGTCCAGTTTCTTATTTCTTAATGTTAAGCTTTTAGACTCTGATATAGGAGGTCTTTGGTGGTTAGTTGACATACAAAAGTTCTGTATCAGGTTTCTCAGCTGGTAAGTTAAAAACAAATTGGCTTTTTGTTAAACAACAACAGCAGAAGAGACAAATTAAAGTGAGGAAGCAGGTGGAAAAGTGTCTTTATTTCCTAATATTAAGTAGCTGTTGTAATAGGCTTCAAAGAAAGCATAATATGTTTAATAAAATTTATGAAGAATTGATAAGGTATAGAACGTAGTTGAGAAACCATTTCCCGTTAGTAATTGAAATATTTAGTCATCTTTAGTATCTCTTTAGATCTATTTGATCTATTTGATAGAGTTTAAATTAAAATTGGCAAAAATCCTCTTGTAGAACCTTAAGAATTTTAGTAGAAGACTAACAGTTTAGTAAAAATTGATGGTTGGTCATTACAGGTTGGTTCCTCTCTCCCCAACAACTATTTTCCAAAATGAATAAAATTGTTATTGCATTTAAAATGCCCAAAATGTTTACATTTCTTCTTGGCACATATTTATTAAGAATGTTCGAAAATGTTAAAATTGGGACTGGGAAGGTAGCTCAGTGGTAGAGCTCTTGCCTTGCATGCATGAGGCCCTGGGTTCGATTCCTCAGCACCACATAAGCAAAAAAAGCCGGAAGTGGCACTGTGGCTCAAGTGGTAGAGCGCGAGCCTTGCGCTGAAGAGCTGAGGGACAGTGCCCAGGCCCAGAGTTCAGGCCTCACGACCGGATCCCCCCCCCAAAAAAAAAAAAGTTAAAATTTTTATATTTGGTTTATTAAGTGTTTTTTAACAGACTAAAGACCTTAATGTATACCTTAAGAATATAGACATTGTCTGTGTAATGGTGTAATAGTTTCAAAGTGATCATAGAATAATACACTGCTATATGAGATTTACTTTTAAAATGATACGTAGTTATTTTTTTTTTAAAGAACAAGGAATTGCAGCCTAGGAAGAAATATATTACTTTGAGTGTATTATCCAGAAATCTTATTTTAGTAGTTGCTAAATATTTCATAGTTGGTAAATATTATTTCTGTAGTGACCTTTATGAAAACAGTTGATTCTATATATTATGTGGAAGAGATTTAACATGTGAGTTAGTCTTGCTTTTAATTTCAGTATAAATGAATGCTATTTGTAATTTAAAGATTCTTTTTTTTAATGATTCTTAAGATGAACACATTAAATCAAAAGCTTGTCTCAGTGATTTTTTTTTTTTTTTTTAAATATAAGCTTGGGGCTGGGATGTAGCTCAGTGGCAAAGCGCTTGCTTAGCAAGTGCAACGTCCTGGGTTCGATCCCCAGTACCAAAAAAAAGAAAAGACAAAAAAAAAAAAAACACAGTTAAATATAAGCTTGTCGTTGTCACGTTGTGTAATAGTTTTTTGGGGAAATTTTCAACTTGCATTTGTTCAAATAGTTATATATTTCTAAATGTTAATAATGATGAAATTTTTTTGATGATGGATTCATTTGAGGCTATTTAAAATTTCAACAAAATAACTAAAAAGAGCAATAGTAGATGCCAAAGACTGGTTGATTCGCATTTCTACTGAATATTGTTTTAGTTATGAAGCCACAGAATAAAGTACATATAAACTTTGGAATTTATAGTTCATTGTAAAACATGAACTGATATCTTCTTGTAGCTCAGACATGCTACTGGGCCTTCAGTGCAGAGTGACACTTTTTTTTAATCTATAAAAATGTTTTCACTAGTATCTGATAAATCTTTTATCTATATAACCATTAGGCCATTTTTTTGACTAAATAGAAGAAAATTTAGAGTATTTTATTGTGAGATATGTTTTTAATCTAGGATTTCTAAGTCCTGTGTTTTTAATATCTATATCAATTAAAATTGATTAAAAGAGCCTTTATTTGTGGACAGAATTCTTTTGGAAAGACAGGAGAAGGTAAGTTGTTTATAAGCTCAAGCTTGGATCTCCTCTAAGGAGAACTACTCTTTTGAAAAAGGTACTTAACTTCCCTTTAGGGGTGACTATGTATTTGAAATATAGCACTTAACCATTTTAATTTCTTTTTATTTATAGGTGTTTCAAAATTCTTGTGTAGTCATTATGTGTCATTAGTGTCCAGGGACCCAGATTATTATGTAGACATTAGAAATCTGATTTTTAGAAGTGCAATAAAATTGATTTCTTATTATATATGACACTGAGAATATTCATCATTTTATTATAAATTTATCTGATTTCTGATATAATTGGATAAATGAACTTTCCATAGAACAGTGTCTTCCGTATTTTATTTATGGTGACTCTTATTTACCATTATATCATAATGTTGGTGCTTGATATAACTGCACAGTGCTACTTACATATTTACCATTAATTTACTATAGCTTGATGAAGAAAATATACCAAGTACATAAGTATTCAAAGCACCTTAGTAGAAATTTTGTGATTTTATATACTAGGAACCATTGGTCTAGTAGTGGTTTATAAGTTTGGCCAGTGTATGTATTAAGGTGCAAATTCTCAAGTTCCTACCTAGGTAATCTTACTCATTAGGTCTGTGGTTGGGATAGGTAAAAGTATTTTGTTCAGGCCTCCTTGAAATTTTGATACAGATGTTTAGGACCAAATTCCTTCCTTAAGGCTTCGGTACCAATATTCTAAGTCATGATTTTGGAAAATGAGGGTTCTTCTATATTGTTGTGTGGGGTTATCACTCTGAATCTAAGGATGTAGAAGGCTAGCATAGGAAGACTCAGAACAAGGCAAATTAGTTTCTGGCTTGTAATTACTTTGTAATTTTATTCAGAGCCTGACAAAATAATTACTGACATGTAATTTCAATGACTTTTTTTTTTTTAAAGAAAGATGATATGAGACTAACTTCTTTGACCATGAAGTATGTTCTGTATTGTTGTGTGTGGTTTCACTCTGAGTCTCCCATGGTGCAGTGAATTTTTTTTTGCTGATTTCCTGAATTAAGTTACACAGTTGCTATCTTTTAAGATACTTAAGAACAATACTTAAGGGATTGGGAAGTTGGCTCAGTGGTAGAGTGCTTGCTCCTCATACCTGAGGTCCTGAGTTTGATTCCTCAGCACCACATAAGCAGAAAAAAGCTGGAAGTGGTGCTGTGGCTCAAGTGGTAGGGCACTAGTCTTGAGCTGAAGAGCTGAGGGGACAGTGCCTAGGCCTAGAGTTCAGCCCCCCAAACCGACAAAAACAATAATATTTAAAATAAGTTTTTCATTTTATTTTCAGTTTTGGGTTTGAAAAGTGGAACTTAACATTAGAAACGTATTTGTTCCAAAATCAATTGGCAGATTGTTTTTGATAACTCAAAAATCAGAGCCTACAATTCAATATTAGCATTTCAACAAAAGTTAAGAAAATTTTCTGTGTGTGTGCCCGCGCGCATGCCAGTATTGGGGATTGAACTCAGGGCCTGGGTGTATTGCCCTTTAGTTTTTTTGCTTAAGGCTAGTGCTCTACAACTTGAAGACAGCTCTACTTTTGGCTTTTTGGAGGTTCATTGGAGTTAAGACTTTCCAGTTAAGGCTGGCTTCAAACTTTGTCCTTTGAACTCAGCCTCCGGAGTACCTAGGATTAAAGGTGTGAGCCACTGGCACCCAACTGTTGATTAAGTAAAATGTGCATAACCAAAATTCCATGATGTTGGTGCATGTAGAGTTTGTCTTAAAAATAAATAATTGTATCTATTTAAACATGCTTTTTAAAAACTTGTCATATGAATAATTAAGCACCTTAAGGTTATTAGTTATTCCAGGACCTTCCCTTCTCTAGAGTGTTGGACTCACACAATTAGCATGTTGAAGTGCAGAATCTCAAGATGCACTTCACATACATGGAACCAGAATCCATATTTTAATTCCATACTGATTAGAATGCACAGTAAATTTGACAAGAATTGTTTTAGGGGATGCTACTTTACCTTGGGCCTCTTATTTGTTCTGAAGTTACAAGTCATTCTTAGGAATTCAGTTTTATTTGGATTCCTCCTCTTCACCCTGAAGCCCTGTAGAACTTTACAAAATACAAAATTATTTACCTAAAGAATTCATGAAAATAGCCAAATATAAATTGAATTCCTTTGAATGGCTGTGGACCAAGGTCTAATCATGGGAATGACTAGAATCTTGAAGAATTAATCTCAAGTAGTATAATTTTGGTTGCTAAGAATGAAAGGTTAATGAGATCCTATAAAAACAGTAGGCAGTTTTCAGTTGGTTTACTTACCATGTGGCTAGTTTCAGAACTGGGAACTATGGTCATTACTGGGAGTTAAGATATGTCACCTCTTCATTAAATACCCTAGGTTTACCCCACCTAGTCTTTTGACTCTGTTCCTTCTCCTCCTCTGGGTTCTTCTCTAGATATCCATACATAGCCTACTTCACATATTTTTTGCACCTAGTAATTCTAAGAATCACTATCTTTGCTGGTACCCATTACCCCATTTTTTCTATAGGTTATTTTTAATATACTGTGTATATTTGCATATGTGTGTGTAGAGCTGGGGATTGTTCCTGGGTATTACAGGTGCTAGACAAGTGCTCTACCACTTGAGTTGTGGTTCCCAACCACCTGTTTTGTTTACATTTCTTACTATACTATTGCTTCCTCTCCCCCATGAGCATATATAGTTTTTTTCTTTGATATAACATGAAATTGCTGAGAAATGAATAATGAAGTATAATGAATATTATTTATTGCTATTGGAAATGAACAATAGATACCTATTTAATGGATGAATGACCATTGAAATATTTTTTCCAGTGCATTTTTGGAAAAAGTCTGCCAAATTTGACTTTGCTTAGTAAGCAGGGTTTAAAATTCATTCAGTCCAATGTGTTTCAAGTTGTAAACAGCTAATATTTTATGAACTAGCTTAACCTTTGAATTTTGTTAACTATTTAGTAAACCTAGCACTGATTTCAGGACTATGCCTTAATACTTAAATTTGGAATCTCAGTAGTGCTCTAAAAGAATGTTATTTTCATTTTCACTTTGATTTGTTACTGCATATTACTTTTGCTTTAAGTATCATTTTTATTTTATTTTATTTTTTTGTTCCATCTTATTTTTGCAGACAGGCTCAAGGAGAGAGCATCCTCAGATAAGAATGTAGACCCACTTTCTGCTCCACTTAACCATCCTCCAGAAGATCCTTTTGGTTCTGTTCCTTTCATTGCTCACTCAGGCAAGTTACAAATGTAACATCCCTACCATTAAAAAGTTCAAGAATTACACAACAAAACCTTATTATTGGAAAGCAGGAGTAAGAATCAGGTGTTCCAGAAAGTGCAGTAGAAAATTACTTTAACCTGTAGCCAACCTGGTGTTCCAAGTGTTCCACCTTTTGGGTTAATTGTACCTTTGTCAAAATAGAAAAATGCTGATTTACATGATAGAAATAATTACTCTTACTTTTTACTTTTATTATGGGATACCTTAAAACTGCATGCATATAAATAATTTTATTCCTTTATGTATTTAATGTACCTTTAAAAATACTTTAATCCTTAGCTTTTGCTTAAAAATCTTAAGTTCTCTTATAGTTGTTTTCCTACTCTTCTTAGTAGCCTTTGGATTTTAACTCAGAATTTAAATATTGATATTACCTACTATTTAAAAATAGTTTTTTAATTGGCTCAGATAGTAGAACACTTTCCTAGCAAGCCTGAAGGCCTGAATTCAAACCCTAATATCATCAATAAATAAATGTATATATGTGTATATATTTAAGTAATAATTCCAAAGTAATTGTCCCATTAACACTTGAAAGATTCTTTGGCATAAATTGAATGTATGTGTCTGTATGATCATAGGACAAACAAGTCTTAATCTTTATATTGTGAAATATATTAGAAAATGCTTTGTTAGAAGCAAATTTTGAGATTTGTTTTTAGTTTGAATTGTCAAGATTTTGGTTTTTGGTTTTCTTTGGTTCACTTCTATTTATTTCTTTTAAGCAAGTTCCATAGTACTCACTGTTATTTAAAAAACACATGCACAAGTAACAATAAAAGAAAAACTTAGAATGTACAGCCAAAATATGAAGTGTGTGTTTAGAATTTCAGATGGAAATTGGATTTGGATTCTGCCAGTTTTATTTTTTTTTTACCAGTTAGACTTGGTTATCTGGAGCAGTTAGTACATTAATCAAAATTGATTCTAATTGTTGTAACAGTCCATGGGTTAATCATTGATGTTGCTGAAAATAGTCTTTATTCTTGGTATTCTGTTTTCTGCCTTCATGTTGTCTTTTTCATGCATACATGACATTCTTAACTGGGAATGATGAGTAACAGTGTATTTATTTAATCTGTATAAATGTTGTCCATTTCATTCCTAATATCCTGTCAAAAGGGTGTTCTTTTTCTTTAATTATAATACCTTAAAGTATCTTTTACACTTTGCAAGAATATAACTCAATGATGAAGGTTTGCAGAGAGCAATTTCAGGACTACCTCTATTGTGTACTATGAAAGGAGTTGCATTAGTTTTTCAGGTTTGCATGTGTCTATGCAGCTACTCCTCTGTTATTCAGTGACTTATGACAGTTCCCTGGAAAAATGCAACAGTAGAGTCAGGAACTGGAGTGAACTCAAATGATATTTTATCTGGACACTTTTATTTTTAGGTTTACTTCGGGATTTTGTAATTAATTAGCAATATGCTTGCAAATTTGAGCTTGATTGCTGCTATTATTTTGTTTAACTTTGTTTATATAGTTGTCTGGTAGATTTAAATACTTTTTTGGGGGGTGGGTCTGGTTGTGGGGCCTGAACTCTGGGCCTGGGCGCTGTCCCTCAGCTCTTCAGCTCAAGGCTAGCGCTCTACCACTTGAGGCACAGCGCCACTTCCGGCTTTTTTTCTTTTTGCTTATGTGGTGCTGAGGAATCGAACCCAGGGCCTCATGCATGCAAGGCAAGCGCTCTACCACTGAGCCACCTTCCCAGCCCGATTTAAAGATTTTTGAAAGTTGGAAATATGATTTGCTTGTGTTTGATCATCCAGCCCAGTAGTCAAACCCAGTGACTTAATAGTCATTGAATATATGAAAACATAATTATCCAAAATACTCTATATACTTCTTTTTTTTACCCCTCCCCCCTCTATATACTTCTTA
The DNA here is from genome assembly GCF_024711535.1 of Dipodomys merriami. Lineage (NCBI taxonomy): Eukaryota > Metazoa > Chordata > Mammalia > Rodentia > Heteromyidae > Dipodomys > Dipodomys merriami. The sequence goes on along the minus strand of NW_027206512.1, from coordinate 18,345,250 downwards.
TGCAGTGATCCTAACAAATACTATTTAATATAAATGCACTCTCTGCCAACTTTTTATAGTGTGAACATGCACACTGCTTTATAGTCAAACAGATAAAATGGTCTGATTATTAAAAAGTAAGTACACAGACTAAAATAAAAGAAGGAATGAATGGTCATAGGAGAAATATATCTTAGAGAGGGAAGAAAAAGTGATTAATATTGTTAAATTGATCCTATCATAGCCAAAATGTAATGAAATAAAATTGTAAAATTGTATTGGCCTATATATTATAAAGCTTAGAAGTATTTTGTTATAAAATTTTAGGTAAAAATAGGGCATTAGGGGTATTCATAAGCTTTAGGGTAAAGTTGAGGAAAACACATTTTACCCAGTGAAAATATACTCCACCATAAATTACGTTATGTGAAGTAAGCCAAGTTCAGAAACACAGATAACACGTGCTTTCTCTCATATATGGATGTTAAATCTAAAATATACTGGGATATGATAAATTATACAGGACTTTAGGCATTCACACATAGTGAGACTAAAGGAAGATATTCTTAGGAACAAAAGGTACAATGCCTACATACTTCTGATCATATAAAATAATACTTATTGAAATGAATTCTCAAGAAATGGAAACAGGAAGGTTTTTCTTTAAAAAACAAAAGTAAAGTAAAAGAAAATATATTCCACCTAGCACTATTAGACTATTTCCTGGAGATTTCTATGACTGGGACAGAAAAAATGTTTAAGAAAAACTCCTAAGAATGTGTGTAAATATCATACAGAATAAGTATATAGGATAAACCATCTTAGTTGAAGTTGGGATTTTGAAGTTACTAAACAATTTCATTTCAGTTAAACCATGTAGAAATGCTTGAATAAAATAAATTTAATTATATATCAACATGCTATAAGAATTTAGCAAATTTTAAGTGTAATGCTAATGGGGCATTTAAGAACCACTGTCTGGAATCTAGTGTTTTTTATACTGATTTTATTTAGAAATTATACTAAGTTAACTCTTCATGTGTGTGTGTGTGTGTGTGTGTGTGTGTGTGTGTGTGTACACGTAAGTGTACACACCCCAGTTCTGGGGCTTTAACCCCTGGCTGGGGGTGTTGTCTCTTAGCTTTTTCTCTCAAGGCTAGTGCTTTACCACTTGAGCTACAGCTCCACTTCTGGCTTTTTGGTAGTGAATTAGAGGTATGAGTCTCATGTACTTTCTTGCCCAGGCTGGCTTCTAATTGCGATCCTGAGATCTCAGCCTCCTGAGTAGCTAGGATTACAGGTGTGAGCTATTGGTGCCCAGCTAAGAACTTTAAAGCTTAACCTTAACATTTTATTTTAATTTTGTCTTCAGTTATCATTTTATAAAATAATTTTAAGTTAAAATTTTACTGAAATAATTCTAAAAGTGAAATTTAGCAAGGTTAATAATGAAATTTAAAAAATCTCCATGACTTATTAGTTTCCTTTCCTTAAAAACTTGTAGAGAGCCAGGCGCTGGTGGCTCACGCCTTTAATCCTAGCTACTTATGATTCAAAGCCAACCTGGGCAGGAAAACCCATGAAACTCTTATCTCTAATAAACCACTAGAAAACCAGAAGTGATGCTGTGGCTCAAGTGGTAGAGTGATAGCCTTGAGCTGAAGAGCTGAGGGACAGTGCTCAGGCCCAGAGTTCAGGCCCCACGACCAACAAACAAAACAAAACAAAACAAACCCCAAAACTTGTAAGGGTTATTTTTCTTTTCTGGCATTTTAATATGTAATTCTTACTCTTTTTTTTAAAAGCTCATCTCACCCAGTTTTAGACATGTGCAGACTTCCTAGTATCAGAAATGAGAATATGGGTTAATTGGACTGTTTTCCTATATCATACATGCAATCAACCATACATATATAATAATATAACATATAATAGAATTTTGTTTGATGAGGGACTACATATACACCACAGTCCTAGAGATTATATTTTATTAGTGCTAGACATGGAGCTTAGTTGTAGAGCATGTGTATAAAGCGCTGGACTTGATTCCTAGCGCTTACAAAAAAGCTTGTATTTCCTGCTGATGCTGTCTTAATTTTTATTAATGTACCCTCTGATGTTTACATGCTGATGTATTTCTCAGAGCATATCCTGGTCACTAAATGCAAGGCTGTCTTTCCTGTCCTTCAGCACAATGTACACACACTGTTTGGTTACCTTTGTAGCCAGTGTACATGTGTGTGCATGTGCACACGTGTGTGTATGCACGCATGCACATGTGTACCAGTCCTTGGGCTTGAATTCAAGGTTTGGGTGCTGTCTCTGAGTCTTTGTGGTCAAGACTAGTATGTTACGACTTGAACCATATCTCCATTTCTGGCCTTTTTTGGTAGTTAATTGTAGGTAAGAGTATCATGGACTTTCCTGACTGAGCTTGGTTCAGCTTATGATCCTCAGATCTCAGCCTCCTGAGAAGCTAGGATTACAAGTGTGAGCCACTGACACTTGGCAACATTTTCAAATTCATAACTATTTCTAACTCCTCAGGTTTTGTATATGATGTTCACATTTCTTTCCTTCTATAATTCCTGGAGTAGTAGAGTACTATATTTGTAATTACAAAATTTTTGTTTTCTTAGTTTTTTTATGTTCCTTTATTGATTCATCTATATTTGGAAGTGTAAATTTCCTTCCAGATTAGAGTAGCCATTATTTTAATGAAACTGTAATTTGAATTAACTGTTTTTTAGGTCTGGCATATGCCTCTAATTGTAGTATCTTATTTACCCTTTAGTATTTCAGAAATTCTTGTACTGTCCTTCTTCATCTGTCCTTCCTTCATGGTTTGTTAGATCAACATGGTCTAACAACATGGTATGATAAATTCTGGTAAATTCATGGTATTTTAAATTGTGCTACTTAAAAGTATATTTTTGCCCCACAATGACACATATAATTCATTTGAGAAAATAATTCTAGGTTAGGTATTTTTTTCTGTAAATTGTAGAGGCATTGCATTGTTATTATCTTTGAACATTGCTATTGAAAGAACTGATAGAATTCTGGTCACAGTGTTTCCTCTGAACCTGGGATGTTTTTCCTCTTTGTTTTTCAGCATGTGGGCATTTTAAGCACTTTTATTAACGAAATATTCAGGATATTGACTTACTTTAAGTCTTTTTTCAGTCTGATAATACATTTCTTATATCTTTGAATAATTTTAATTTTTTTAAATAACCATGAACCTTTTTTTTTTTTGGTCGGTCGTGGGGCTTGAACTCTGGGCTTGGGCGCTGTCCCTCAGCTCTTCAGCTCAAGGCGAGCGCTGTACTGCTTGAGCTACAGGGCCACTTCCGGTTTTCTAGTGGTTTATTGGAGATGAGAGTCTCACAGACTTTTCCTGCCTGGGCTGGCTTTGAACCACGATCCTCAGATCTCAGCCTCCTGAGTAGCTAGGATTACAGGTGTGAGCCCACTGGCGCCTGGCTTCCTATGAACCTTTAATTAAAAATATTTCCCATTTTGTGTTCATTTTTCTCTTTATATTTCCTTTGATTTTTATGTTATAAATTTCTTTGAAGTTTTCATTTCTCTGAGAATACTTCAGTTTCCCACATTTTAAGTCATAAGTTTTCTTTTTTCTTTCACTTTAAGAATAATTTCAACGAATTAATAATGTCAGTCTTTGCTTCACAGAGAAGCAAGCACTCAAACTGAAGCTTGGATTTTGATACTTTTGTTGTTCTGTAGGCATAAGAAGTCTTTTAACTTGCTTCCGTTAGAACTGTGCAAAATATGATAGGAAATGCAAGAAGGGGTGACTAGGAATGTCAGACCTTGAGTTTCTGGATCCACTTTGGTCATGAGGCCTTACAAAAAATAAATTACTGCTGGTTTCAATTATTTTTGAGTTTTAATATTTTTTTGTTGTAAAGGTGATATATAGAGAGGTTACAGTTACATAAGTAAGGAAATGAGGACAATTCTTGTCAAACATTGTGACCTCCTTCCTCTTTTTCTCCTGCTTCCGCTCCCCTCACTCCCCTCCACCAAGTTATAAAGTTCATTTCCAACATAGTGTCTTGTGAGTATCCCTGTTGCATTGGTTCACCCTTTGTCCTTTGTCTCACCATTTCTGTGATTTCCCTTCCTTTCCCCAAATCAGATAAACTTATATACAAAAGGTATCAAAATAAAAAATGAGATAAGCCAAAGGAAAAAAAAAGAAAGAAATAACTGCAAACAGTACACTAAAGAAACCAACCACAAATGACAAAAACTCTCTTGTTTCCATATCTTGGAGTTCATTTTGATTAGCATCATTTTATATGGTCATATGTACATAGCTATTGAGCTATTGTGATCCTCTGCTAGGACTATCCTAGACATATACTAATTATTACAAATGAGGGAAACCATGGAGCCTGTGTTTCTTTGGATCTGGCTTACTTCATTTAATATGATTTTTTCCAAATCTTTCCATTGAGTGGGGCAATGCCATTCTTCCTGATGGAAGCATAGAATTCGTGTGTGTGTGTGTGTGTGTGTGTGTGTGTGTGTGTGTGTGTGTGTGTGTGTGTGTGTGTGTGTGTGTGTGTGTGTGTGTGTGTGTGTGTGTGTGTGTGTGTGTGTGTGTGTGTGTGTGCCACATTTTCTCAATCCATTCTTATACTGAGGAACATCTGGGTTGATTCCATATCTTAGCTATGGTAAATAATGCTGAAGTGAACATAGTTGTGCTGGTAGCTTATAGTGGGGCCTTATTTGTGGTCATTTGGCCAAATGCCCATGAGTGGGATTGCTGGTTCATAGGGGATCTCTGTTTAGCCTTTTGAGGAACCTCCATACTGCTTTCCAGAGTGCTTGAACAAGTTTATATTCTCACCAATGGTGTTGTAGCGTTCCCTTTTGGCCACATCTTTGCCAGCATCTGTTATTGTTTTCTTGATAATGGCCATTCTAACTGGGATAAGGTGGAATCTCAATGTTGTTTTGATTTGCATTTCTTTTATGGCCAGTGATGTTGAATATTTCTTCATGTGTTTATTGGCCATTGTTATTTCCTCTTCAGTGAAGTCTCTTTTTAAGTCTTTAGCCCGTTTATTGTTTCTTTGAGTATTTTTAATATATTATATTTTAATATATTAAGTTTATGTACGTATAAGTTTTAATTAGTTACAATCGTAGTATGCTTTCATTTCCCCCCTTTCTCTTATCTGTAACCTAAGGTTTTTTTTTTTGCAGTCAAATTTATGTCATTTATTTTCCTTATAACTTAGAAGGCTAACTATTAGATGTGCAATCTTGTATTTGGATTACCAAGCACAATAAATACCCAGCCTCCAAACACAGTAATAGTCAATGTACCTATGGCAAAGTGGAACTGGTTACCTTGAAGGAATGGGTGGAGATGGGATAGGAGAGAATGATCAAGGTGCATTATACTCATAAATTACATGCTAAATTGAAACCTCTTTGAACAAATATTTAAAGTTAAAAGTTAATTAAAAGCATTATATTCAGCTGAGAGGTATGTAAGTATAAAATTCCAATATCTAAGAATACTCAGGAGACTGAGGGAGAAAAATTGAAAGTTTGAGATCGAATTATACAATGAAGTGTGACCCTGTTTCCAAATATAAAACAAAACAACAACAACAAAAAAACCCTGAGTATCCATTTTATCATTCCCTTTCTAGAAGCCCACATTCTCTTCTGCCTCCCAGGGCATTTTTTATTTGGATAGTTTGTATACCAACAAAAGTTGTATGGCTTTGTGAATTCAGCACAGACACCCTACTTTTAATAAAGCCCAAAGCTTCTCTTATAATGCTTTTATGAAATTCTAAAATTGTATTTTATGTGTTTTGGTTCATGTAGGTCATAGTAATTAGATTTTTGAATCAAAGTTTTAAATTTCTTTTATTATACTTAATTTTTTTATTTGGCAGCTGTAATGAGATTTAGGCCCAAATGCCAACATGTCTTATAAGCCATGATGAGGTGTTGAATTTATTCCTTTTGATTCTAGTATATAATTCTTCAAGGCCAAGAAGTTTTCTATTTACAGATGTTAGCAATAATAATTCTACTGAATACCTTTATTGGGAGGGTGTCAATGATTTGGTTAAGGTCACATAGTTTATAATCCATCTCTGATTCTAAGTTTTGTACTTTTAAATAGTAGCAAAACAAAAGTATTTTGTTTTAAATAAGAATAATACGAATCATTTAAAAGAAATGTCAGTTTTATTGCATTTTTATTCTGCCTGGGAAATACTGTTGACAGCTAGTATGAATCGTTTCTTATTCTTGTTACTTGCCCTGCTTTCAGAGAAATAATACAGGTTTTGATAAATAATATGATACAGGTGTTTCCCAGTCCTCTTATCTTTGGGCCTAACGTGGTAAATTATTGGGAAATGATCACAGGCAGTATGCTAACAATTCAAAGTGAGCTTTGAAGACTCAGCCCCTCACTTTTGCCTAAACTATGAGAACAAGAGAAGGCATGCAACTACAATAGCATTTTAAGCCATTTATGTTGGATCTGATAGCAAAGAAAAGAACATCAAAATTTCCTGGGCCCTGAAGGCTTCTTACATGATTAAGATTGTACCACCTTGTTTTATAGCTTTAGGGTAACTGTCCATTCAACAGAAACCTGCATAGAAGGATGGTCAAATGAATTTTTTAAAACATTTTTTAAATGTTTTAAAGCTTTTTGGTATAGTTATGAAGACTATTCAAATTAAGAATACCTACTTTGGGGTACGGGGGCCACTGGTGGCTCTGAGATACATATAATCCTACCTATTCAGGAGGCTGAGGTTTGAAGCCACGTCTGTGAGACTGTCATCTCAAATTAACCACCTGAAACCAGCCAAAAGTGGAGCTGTGGATCAGGTGATACAGCAAAAAAGCTCTGGGACAGCACTCAGGCCTTGATTTCAAGCACCAGGAGAGGCACACATACAAACAGGACATCACAGAACTTCTGTAAAATGGTGTAGCATTAAGTAAGATCTAACTATTTTTGATGAAGTATTTAACATAATACTGTAACAAATATATAAAAATCTAACTAAATGAGATTTTAGGTATTGACTGTATAGATTTGGCTTTTTTGTTTTTGTTACTGTTGTTGGATGTGGGATATATAGGTGCTGTCCCTAAGCCTTCTCTCTCAAGGCTAGCACTCTACCATTTTGTGCCACAGCACCACTTCTGGTTTTCTGGTGGTTAATTAGAGATAAAGAATCCCACAGACTTTACTGCTGGAGCTGGTTTCAAACCACAATCCTCAGATATCAGCCTGACAGGTATAAGCCACTGGTGCCTGGCAGATTTGGTTTTTAAGTTGGAGCCTTCCTTTGGAGTATTCAAACTATGATGCCATTGAAATTTGGCCACTCTCAAATTGCTTTTTATGAAAACTCAAAAGTACAGAATGGATGAATTCATGTTCTTTTACTCATTTAATGAGTTTATGTTCTTGCATTCATTTGGGGAGGTGAGCTCCTTTTCTAGCCCTCTGAAAACAGCTGGTTTTATGTTAATAGTACAAATCTCAGTAAATATGGAGATTAATTAGGATTTAAGATTTGTTAATAATGCAATACATTTAGGCTATACTTTGGGGAAATTAACTTTAGCAGTAAGATAATCCTAATTAAATATCACAATAAGTCAAATGTGTATTTTTTAATTTAACAACTGCAAAGAAACATTTTTGTCCTCAGAAGAAAATAATGTGGATATCTGATTATTTTTTAAATTATAATTATGTTTAGCAAAGAGATGAATTATAAATGTTCATGGCACTTTTAGCCAGAGGTTGCATTTGAAAGTATTGTACATTGTACATTAATAACCAACTTTGGAGCTTGTAATACTTATTTTTGCTATGGAATAGGACTTAAAAGCCTTATAATACAGATAGTCCTTTGCATCCTAGGATTTAATCACTTATAGTTTTAAAGTATTAATTAGTCTGTACTAAACACATAGTTTTTTTTCTTGACATGATTCCCTAAATAGTACAGCTTTTCATAGAATTTACATTTGCTGAATATCTATGATCAATATAGAGATTCCAGTGAGAGCTAAAAGTTGTATACAGAATATTTTTTTTATCATGTTCCTGTTATAATGAATTGTGGGCTATGTTGGTACTTGGAAATATCCATTAAACTGGTAATTAAGACAGATTTATATCCATGTTAAATAAATTAAATTACAAAGTAGACCTTAATGGCACTTTCACACAAAGAAATGTGTATCTCTGTTACTGTAATATTGGGTAGGGCAGTCAGAATATCTAGAGTGACAGGTATCTTCTGGAAAGCACATAATAAGAAAATGAATTGAAGAATACTCTCCAAGATGGGAAAATATTAACATCCCCCCCAGAATAAATTTAAGTTCCCAAGAAATAGAATTTCATAGAGAAATTAGGGGGCAGCATTTTCCTAGAATGCTGTTGCACAGTTGTTTACCAAAGTTTACAGGTGTTGGGAATTCCTAGGTTTTATAAAATTAAATATTCTTCTTTAGTGTTTGGCTTCTGATGAGTGTGTTCCAGGGGAGAAGAGATAGTGGCAGAAGGTGGGGTGCATCACTTCTTAGACTTGGTTGTCTGAAACCACAGAAGAGGTTGATTTGGTTCTTGTTATAGGAATAGTGCAAAATGAACTAGGAGACCCTGTGATGTTATTGGAGATGTACATGAGCAGGTGTGTGGGCCTGCACATGTGGCTTCCTGGGGGAGCGTTTCTTAAGGAAGGTAATCTAAAATATTCCTTAGAGGAAATGGTATACAGTGACAGATGACTGAAAATTTCCTGGAACCTAATCTAAACACCATTTTTTTTTTATAGCAAAGCATGCTGATTGGTTACATGTAAGATTGGTATTTGGTTTATTTCTAATCTGTTAGAGCTCTAATCTGTTAGAGCTAGCAGATTATGTATTTAAATTCTACTCTGGCATCACTACTTGGGTCAACGTTTGCCAACAAACAGCAAAAAATGATCAAATCCTGAGTACTAGTACTGGATCTCTGCGCCACCCAGCTCAGTTGTATTTTACCTCCTCCTCTGGAGATTATCTCCTCTTGGCTTCCAAGAAGTAGCAACACCTTAGTTTGATGCTTCTGGGCTATTTGCTTTGTAATTTCATGTTCTTGGGTTGACTTGTGACTTTTTTTATGTCTGAGGGCTCTTTTGGACTTCTTTTTCTTTTATACTCTCTTCAGGGCAATGTCCTTTTGTTTTGTGGCTGTTGCTACATTTTGTCTCCCTGGTGATCACTCCCCAAATTATTTTCTTCAGCCTTAGAAAGCATTGTGCTAAAGCCACAGATATCTAACTGCTTTCTATTTATCTGCTGTCCCTCATACACATCAAGCTTAAGTGTCCAAAGCTACACTGTTAATCTTTACTTCATAAATTATCTCTCTTTCTGTTGGTACTATCACTCAATTTTCCTCTTCAGCCTCTCATTCTTCCCAATTTCATCAACCCTGCCACCACTATCTTTGAGGCCAAATAATGTTTTAACTTGAATTATCTTCTTTTCAACAATTTTCCTTCCACACAGACATTATTGCGCACTCCTCTTTAGTCTTTTCACTTTTTTTGGAATATAATCTGACCATAATGACCATTTTAGACCTTATGATGGCTTTTGGCCGTATATAGAGTATCAACATCTCCTTTCATGCTCTTTGTAGTCTAGCCTGTTTAGTCTTCCCTACCTCACCTTGTACAGTGTGCCCTTGTTGGCAGGCAGCAACTATACTGGCCTTTTGTCACTCCTTCCATCTGCACCAGTTTCCAGCTTCCTTTGCATGGCTGGCTTTCTCTCATCATCTTAGGAGACCTACTCTGAGTTCTCCCTGTGGGTTTGTTCTCATTCTCTCTACCCTGTTATTTCACTTACACTCTGAGTGTAGACCATGTCTACTTACTAGTATATCACCCATGTATTGCATCTATTAAACTGTCTTATACAATGCTTTCTTGTTGAATAGAATTTTGATTACTTTGGAGCTGAAAATATGTCCACATATTAATTTTATTTCTTACTATATTGTTCTGTACTTATTGTAACTTCCATTATGTTTTCAAATAGAGGTGAGTAGTCGTTGTTTCATTTTAATAAATATTTTGAAAAATGCTAGGACATGACAAACAAGATGAATGAAATACAGCAATAATGATGAGAATTAAACAAGAAGTCACAATGTAGCAGAGAAGTACTAAGTTTCATCAAGGAGCATCAAGGACAAAAATGGGTATTGTGTTTAGGATGGGTTGAGAGACATGATGAGACAGCACAGTTTCAGCTGAGTCTGTTACGTTCCTGAATCTCTGATAGCAAGTTTTAAGAGCCTGGATAGGTATAGTTTCTTAGTTCTTGTAGGCATAGTTGGGATGTGTCAGTTATAAAGAATACTGTTGGGGGCATCATGGTATAATGTCTAAAGATGGGGCAGAACAGAAGCCAGATAGAGAACAACATTCTGTGCTGGGACAGCATTGAGGGCTGGGACTTCACAGAGCAGCTATTGCAAGATTTTAAACAGGAACCCTATTATTGCGACTTTAGTAATTATGATTTTGTGTTTATGAAGTTAGAATTATGATTTACTATTTAGAATTTAAACAGCGAATGTAATTAAGATTTCTGAAGAACTTTTCTGGTATCAATATAAAGGGAAGGGTTATAAAAGTGGTAGAGAGGCGGTTTGGAGACTGAATCTGTCGGTGAGAGAAAATGAAGGAATAAATAGATGTGGAGATGTGGAAGGAGATGATCATAAGATTTCTACTTGTCTAAGGACCTTTGAAGGTAGAGATTGTGTTCACTGATTTAGAAGGAAATGATGAGGAGCATATCTTAAGAGAACTTAAAACTTTTGAATTTACATATTCTTAAGAGGTAAGTATTCATGGTAAATATTAGAACAAGATCTGGGTTAAAAGATTTCAGCCAGTCAGTTTAGTGGGGGAGGAGAATAGTGGCAGGGCCCTGCACTCGCTAGGAAAGTACTCCAACATTGAACAACTCACCAGGTGTGTGTGTGTGCGTGTGCATGTGTCCTGTATTCCTAAGATAACAAGTATACACCATTGTATTGTGTCCAGCTCTTGGTCTTGATGGAGTTTTGGGAACTTACTTTTTGCTTGGGTTGTTGGCCTTGAACCATAGTACCTTGATCTCTGCCTCCCAAGTAGCTGAGATTACAGGCTTGAGCCACTGCACACAACTCAACCACTAATTTTGCTGTACTTGGCAGCAAATATGAGTAGTTAAGATACTGGTGAAAGAATGCAGAAGAAAAAACAGCCAAGGATAAACACTGGAATGCACATACTTTTATCATGTTAGTGGGGAAAAAGGATCTATGGAGTTGTAGCAATATGGCAGTGCTACTTTACAGAGCCTTTACTAGTAATGGGAAAATAATGATCCCTTCACCATGAGATAATTATTTTTTACAGCTACAGGTTGTACCTCCAACCCTACAGAATTAGTCAAAAGCAAGAGAAGACATGGATCAATACAAATGCACTCCTGCTTCTGGAAAGATCAATTTAGTATCCCAATATTTAAATATACTACATGTACTACATATCACACAGTTAAATTGCAGAGCACTGTATTTGGTGTGATTACTGTCTTTAGCTTACTAGCATCATTTGCTTACTGATCATTTATATTTTTCTTTAAAGACATACTGTCATTGTAAACTAGGATAGATGCTACTTAAGGAGGATGTATGCACCCTTGATACAGTCTGTTTCCTGCCTTGAATTACATATTCATGCTAACTCAGAAGGTACTGTCTTACAAATACCAAAATGCTAATTAAAATTAGCATTACATGTAACTCAGCATACCTATTGATAACTAATATGAGTTGAAAGTTGGGAGTATGTAAAATGCAGAGAAAGTATGTGCCTGAATTTCTCTAATCCTTCAATTGAGGACAATGACAAAGAATTGACATTCCTTTTCCTCTGCAGGAAGTGGTGTGAGGGCTTGTAATGTCATGCTTGTTTAGTACAACTGGATTTTGCAACGTATAGGAATGCTGAAATAATTTTTCTTTGAACCTACAGGTTCTCCTGAAAAGAAAGTTGAACTTTCATCCATGAACGAAGCAAACAGCACTGCAAGCCCTGTCAAAAATGGAAAAGCAGGTCCAGTATCTAAAGAGCAGAGGACTGGAAAGAAAACTTCAGAGCACTCATCTGTACGAGGCCAAGGGCAAAAGGGGAATGATGACTCGGAAAGTGATTTCGAATCAGATCCACCTTCTCCAAAGAGCAGCGAGGAGGAAGAGCAAGAGGATGAAGAGGGTCCAGGAGAACAAGGAGATTTTAATGATGATGATACTGAACCAGAAAATCTGGGTCATAGGCCTCTCCTCATGGATTCTGAAGATGAGGAGGAAGAGGAGAAACACAGCTCTGATTCTGAGGAGTATGAGCAGGCTAAAGCAAAGTATAGTGACATGAGCACTGAGTACAGAGAAAAGCCTGGCAGCAGACCACCCCAAGATCCTAATACAGGGCTCTGCACCCCAATCCATCTACCCTCCAATGTTGGGGTAGAGCCTCGGACACAGGAGTTCGATGTTTTTGGCGCAGTCCCTTTCTTTGCAGTACGTACTCAGCAGCCCCAGCAAGAACGTGAAAGGAATCTCTCTCACCAGTTGTTTCCTACTGTGGGACTAGAGCAAGAGGAATTCGATGTGTTCACAAAGGCGCCTTTCAGCAAGAAGATGAGTGTACAGGACTGCTCCTTGGTGGGGCCTGAGGCACGTCCTCTCCTTAGTCGCTCCCAAAGTGTAGATATATTTGGCTCCACTCCCTTTCAACCCTTTTCCATGTCAGCAAGTAAAAGTGAAAGCAGGGAGGACCTTTTTGGACTCGTGCCCTTTGAGGAAATAACTGGGAGTCAGCAGCACAAAGCCAAGCAGCGCAGCTTACAGAAACTGTCCTCTCGCCAGAGGCGCACCAAGCAGGATATGTCCAAAAGTAACGGGAAGCGGCATCATGGCACACCAACTAGCTCTAAGAAGACTTTGAAGCCTACCTACCGCACTCCAGAGAGGGCTCGCAGGCACAAAAAAGTGGGCCGCCGAGACTCTCAGAGCAGCAATGAGTTTTTAACCATCTCAGACTCCAAGGAGAACATTAGCGTCGCACTGACTGAGGGCAAAGACAGGGGGAATGTCCTACAACCTGAGGAGAGTCTGTTGGATCCCTTTGGTGCCAAGCCTTTCCATCCTCCAGACCTGTCTTGGCACCAGTCACACCAGGGCCTGAGCGACATTCGTGCTGATCACAATACTGTCCTGCCTGGGCGGCCAAGACAGAATTCACTACATGGGTCATTCCACAGTGCCGAAGCGTTGAAAATGGATGACTTTGGTGCCGTGCCCTTTACAGAACTTGTGGTGCAAAGCATCACGCCACATCAGTCCCAACAGGCCCCAACAGTCGAATTAGACCCATTTGGTGCTGCTCCATTTCCTTCTAAACAGTAGATACTTCTGATGGATGCTCTGCATTAACTCCTGTTTCAAAAGAGTATGAGATAGTTTTGTGAATTTAAAAGAAAATTTATTTGTATAGCTCTTTGTATCATTCATTCTTACAGGTTAATCAGGATAGGTGATTTTTAAATAAACCAAATAGAAAAAGGAAGTATCTCTACAGGGTAGTAACTTTTGATGCCACATATAAGGAGAGGAGCGCTAACCTGAAAACTATGGGTTTCTGTTTCTGACACCATGCCACGGTGTAATACTTCAGTGGAAGCCCATGGCACCTGTCTAGTGTAGTCAGGAGAAGGGACAGGAGAGATGGATAGCACTAGTTTTGATATTAGGCTGATTTGTACATATATAGGTTGCATTTAAGGTTTCTTCTAATTCCCATACAATTAAAAAAAATCTACTTCTCTCAAAAAATTAGCAAGGTATCTGGAAAGCGCATAGATTTTAGTACCTTTCTCTACAAAGCAGAGCCAGAACTATTGTGCCTAAAACTATTGCATTAAAAAAAAAACAAGTGCCATTAATATGGAATATCTAATAATATGTGAAATAATGTATATATTAGCTCAGTTTAGACCTCTACAGTGTATACATAAATGACATAAATACATACAAAATGACATAAATACATACAATTTTTGTCATTGACATCTCCAAAACCTGGAATAGCTAATGGACATCTAGAAAAATACCTGGCATTTGAAAAATAATGATAGGAAAGAAAAGAATTCAGAATTCAATACTTTAGAAACATTTTATATTGTTTTATTATCATGTCCTTAATGAAGCAAAGTACTGAAAAAATTGGGAGTTAGGACAAGGATTATATTATATAAAACTTTTATTTCAGGAAAAAATGTAGCTGAAACCTTGAATTTTTAAAATGTTTACAATGTAGCGTCATTTTGCATTTAATAATGTACTTTATTAATTTCTACCTTCGCCATATATTCTCCATTTTGAGCAACAGTCATTTTACTTTGGTTTAGAGGGTGGAGTAGTTTTAATAGTACACACAACAGTGACACCCATAAAGCCTTATAGGCAGGAATCACACATCCTGCTCATGTACCTCTGCACTAATACCACATCTGCCAATGGATTCAAGGGTTGCATGAGGGACTAGCATCTGCTAGCTGACTGTGTCTTTAGGGAAAAAAATCCAGCTACCAAATTGCCTTTTTTAAAGTATCACAAATCCTAAGTATAAACTTGAGGTTTTATAGAAATTGTGTGTAATGAATTAATGTGACTACAGTATCTTGTGCTTCCTGCTCTAAGTTATAGTTTTTCCCTGTAGACTAATATTTGAAGTTTCTTGAACTGTTAAAGCTATTTACAAACAGGAGTGGAAACTATAGTCTGGCATTCTCCTGATTGCTACATTTTTAATTCTTTACACCCAATTAAAGTATATTTTATGAGTAATAGTATCTCTTAATTATAGTGCCCTAGTTGGGTTTTTGCAAAATATATGTAACTGACTACATACTCATGTTTTTTATTTTTTTTCTGTATGCTATGTCAGATAGTACAGGATAGCTAAACTGTGTGAATCACAATGTATCAGAGGCAGATCAAGCATTATCACTACTTACAGCTGTGCTTTAGAGTGGACTACACCAATAACTGTCCTTATGCCAAAGGGAAATAAGTTTGCACCTTTTTATTTATTCTCAGGTTGATTAATACTGCTAATGCAAATGCCTAAGTAGTTTTTCTTTTAAAATAGGTTTAAGTGAAGAGTTGATTACACATAGTAAACTGATGACCTACAATAGGATTCTATCAAATAGAACTTAAAAAAATGGGAATCTGTTGGTTAAGAAGTACACATCAGAATTATAGTTCTTGCTAAGCTTCATGATTTCATCTTTTAGATAGATGAATTAATGTGAACTTCTTGGAATCTAAATTGTGAACTTCTTGGAATCTAAATATGAAATACATTATTTTACTTGCTCTTCAACACACTGAATAATTTTAAATACTTCAGACAAAATATTGGATAAACAAAGTATTCTCAGCTTAAAACATTTTTTTTTTTTATGATAGCATACCATTTCCTCTCAAGATGGTAGCCCAAAGTTTTAGGAGTTAACTGGAGATCCAATGGGACAAAAATTGGGAAAATTCCTTGTGGTAAAAGTTATAGGCATCTTGTCAAGGTGTAGAGATTTTACTTTTCATTTTTATTCATCACCTCCACACTAGCACAGTCAGATGTAGGCCACTCCCTACAACTGTTGCCTTTTAATTTCCTTATGAGAATTAAATTCCCATGGCAAGTGAAGAAAGTATATCCCACACAGAGCACTCCGTGGTTCTGTTATGGAATGGTCCAATTCTGGTTTAAGAAGAAATGTGAAAAAATTAATTTCTATCATTATTTGGGTGTGCTCTGTACTTCTAAGGGTGGGATGTAGTCATAACTCTAAACCTGCTATACTTGAACATCACTAAGGAAGTAACAATGAACCTAGTAAAACTCTTGAGGCCAAAGTTGTTTTCTAACAGCTTTAATAGTATTCATTTTGAATTATCTTTTTTTTTAAAAAGTGGACCATTTGCTCAACTTTCATTACTTTAGTAAAATGTTAGTATTTAAAAGATCAGCTTTCATAGCATCAAAGAATGTATATGCTAGGACACAAAAATTGCTTGGTGTATATATAATAGGTCAAGGAAGAAAAGTTGTAACTGACTAGTATTTATTCAGAAGTGTAACCTTTGCCAACCCTGGGTATGTGTGTATTTGGGCATAGTTATGACATCTGATCCGCAGGTATATGCACCTTTTGATCCTATTGTTTATAGACTTGTTCTTGCTGGTGGAAAATACTAAGGTGGGGCCCACTCTTCTATGCTTCTGATCCTTATGCAGAGCAGTTTTCTGACCACTCAGCTGCCTGGCTGGGTTTCTTTTAGGTTTTGGTACTTCACATAAGCACTGTTAGAAGGTACAAGTATGTTAAAATCACTAGTATTCTGAAGAGTTTGGGTACATTTGTTTTAATATGTGTAGAATGTGCAGTGAACTTTTTCTTTTTTAGTAACTCTACTTATTATGTTAGGTCCAATTACTGTGAGAATGAGATGATATATCTACTGTGAGAATTAACATAAATGATAGTTTATTTGAAAACTTTTATACTCAGTGGTGTTTTATATATTAAGACACAACTCTATAATAGACACATGCATGCACATCACATCTCTCTACTGTGGAGTTAATGTGAATTTTTTTAATGGACTTGCAATCACAATCATATCTAAAATAACATTCACTCCTGGAGAGGGTTTATAAAAACCACTAAAAGAAAGTTGATGAAAATGTAAAGGATTGTTATTTTTGGTTATTTTTATTTTAAAATTTATAGTGCTGATTTTGAAAGAATTGTTTCTGCTATTTTTTTGTGATTGAAAAGTCATCTAATAGCAGTATAGAAGCTACTTTTTTAATTGCTGGAAAACAGCTTTAAGTGCACTTTTTTTGATTACACTTCCATTTTGTGTTAAACTTGAATTTTCTGAAGCCTTTTATGTACCACTAAGCAAATAACTTTACCCTTTAAATAAACCAGATTTACATCTTTGTTATATTCCTAATTGTTATGAAGTATATGTGCTAAAGTAACTTCAGTCTTCAAATATTGCTGGGAAACTGGTCTGAATCAGTTGCTTTCCCCCCTATATATCTAAGCACTAATTTTATTACTTTATTGCCTTTACATTGATTATTATTGAATTCTGTTCCTGATTCAGCTTGTTTGAAGTTTATTTTCTTACTGTATTTATCATACCTACTGTTTTAGTAATCTGCTTTCTTTAAATGCAATAAATCCCAAAAGGATTGTCTATTCTTTATAATCAGTGACTGTGGAGTTTTTCATTATCTTATTAAATGTTGTGGATATAATCTATTCAGTTCTTTCATTTCCTTCCTTCTTTCTATTTTTTACCAGCTAGTGGCATAAAAAAATTAAAGTTAGACTCCTGTTTTAAGATTCGTGGTGCAGGATTTAAGAAAACATATTTTGACCTAATTTTTTTTTGAAAGAATACCACTTAATACAGGACCAATATTTTAGTCACTATCATTACTGATACTTTGTTTTGAATAATTTGACATAGCTTTCACATCATTTATAAGGTATTTTTTGAATTCTTAAAAGACTATTAACATTCTTAACTTAAAAAATCTTCAGTCAAATGAAATAGTAGTCTTATGACTGTTGTCAGAAAAGAGACTGTACGTTAAAGAGAAACCTATATACCTGGCTGATGGAATAAGCTTGCTGTCAGGGTTGTAGTAGTTTACATTCCACAAACTGGAGGCTATAGGTTGGTGGCTTGTGACAGTTTCTGTCATGGACATGATTCATCTTACTACAAATGAACATTTTAAAGTAGTAACATTTGCCTAAAGTTATACAGAAAAATAAGGATATTATATAGTACAACACAGCAAAATACCATAAATTATTACAGCCTATTAGAACAATTTGCAATGTAGCAACTGTTGGAATTCAGTTATAGCTAACCTTTAGAAAATAATACATGGTACAAATTGAGCTACTTGTCTTGGCCTTCCTTCTTAAGGAAGCTTAGTTCAAGCAGATGTGTAACATAGTTAATATTTAAATGTATTTTTCAAAACTTTTGTAGTCTTGGGGCTGGGAAGGTGGCTCAGTGGTAGAGCGCTTGCCTTGCATGCCTGAGGCCCTGGGTTCGATTCCTCAGCACCACATAAGCAAAAAGAAAAAAGCTGGAAGTGGCACTGTGGCTCAAGTGGTAGAGTGCTAGCCTTGAGCTGAAGAGCTGAGGGACAGTGCCCAGGCCCAGAGTTCAGGCCCCACGACCGGACCCAAAAGAAAAAAATTAAAAAAAAAAAAAACTTTTGTAGTCTTTTTTTGAATGTTAAAGAAGATAGTTGACATGGTTGGCACAACTGAAATTATACCCACGCTAACTAATGTTTTGCTGGGATATTTGGAGAGCAGGCCGAGGCCCTTGGTAGCTGTGCATTTAAGCCTGAGCAGGTTCAGTTTCATAGAAGTGCTGAATACTATTTCTCCCTTTGGGATTTTGTTAAGGTATCAGAGTATCAAAGTATCAAAGGTATGGTATTCAAGAGCACCTAGATATTTCAATATGAACACTATTATTGTGATAAGAGAAGGTACCTCCGCTCTTCCCTCCAACAGCTGAGCTGATTTAAAAAAAAAAAAAAAAAAAAAGCCCTCACATTTTACCAGGAAGGATTGTTTGGGTTGGTGTGAATCTACTCATTTAAGCAACCAGCAGGAATCCAGAAATTCAGGCTTTGCTCTTGTACATTTACTAGAGTGTAAAGTGTATCTCTAGTAGGTACCTGCCAAATGGAGAGTTGTACAGCTCTATGCCAGTCAATCACAATCTTCACATTGGATACTTTGTCCATGTGGGATGCCATAAGAGGTGAGAGATAATCCCTGATTCTTCATTCCTGACTCTAGAATATGATGTTAAAGCCTTTATGTATTATAAAAATGACAAGCAGCACTTAATATATTTAGTAAACCCAGTTTATTTACATTAATACATTTTGCCATGCAGCTTACTGAATTGTACTCAATATAATAAAAAAAAACGACAAAACTCTTGCTATTTGAAAATGGCTTTATATATAAAGATGACTTTCTTAAGTGAGAAATAAAACTCTATATAATTTAAAACAGCTATAGATAACTGAAAAATCCTTGCAAAGTCTATGGGTAAAAACTTTAGTTTCCACATAAGTAAAATTAAAACCAGTCTTTTTAATACTGTAGCTCCAATAATATATGTTTAATCATTTTAATAAGCTAAAAAATACATTATTACAAGGCTCAGATATGTAGGCAATTTTTAAATATTCTTTAATGTTAACAATGTCTTAAATTTTACCAGTAGTGCTATGCACACAGTAGATTGGTCAATAAATGCTGAAATACGTAAGTATCCATCGCGACAGTCCATATTCATTCCTTATAATAAATACATCAGACTAAAGATAAAAAGATAAAAATCGCTTTTCTTACATTTAACATTTTCATAAAGCATTGAAATGTTTACATGGCATAATTTTCCCTACAGTCACAACAGTATGTATTTCAAATTTCAAATTATTGTTTAAAAATACAATATGCTCTTTTTTATGTATTAACTCAGGTTAATATTACATAACTCCTACACTATGACCAAAAATCCCCAAGAATTAATAAAACAAAGTAAAACTTAAGAATCAGTGCTTTTAATCTTTGAGATCTTACAATAAAAATGGTCCTACACCTAGAATAACTTTCTTCTCACTTTTTGATTAATAATCAGTGTATTTCACATGGCCGAAATGACTCAGTACGTATTTACAAGCATTTTATCCTACTGTTGTTACATCAAAATCTAATACTTAGCTCACAAATTGGTGGCCTTAATGAGGTATAATAGCCATTTTCAAAGTAGCATTCCACCATAATGGTTATGTTGTAGTGTGTCTGCACTGAGCCTACTCTGAGAAAATTCCCCTTGTGCAGTGCTAGCATTGGGAATTTATAATCCAGAAACACTACACTAGAAAGAAACAAGGTTGTACAGAAGCATAAACTGAGGTACATTATAACTTTCCAAATGCTGGATGTACAGGAAACATTTTAGGATAAACTTCAAAGTAAGTTTTTTATGATACTCACTTAACTTTCACTGTCTTAAAACAGCAGTATTTAAAAGAACTTGCCAACTCACTAAGAAGTTCTGATGGTACTTTATAATAAACAAGGTATATTTTTATAAATTCAATAAAGGATTTAATTTTATGCATATGGGAAGAGCAAAGAACAAAGGAGTTACACTGTATAATCGGGCAGTGAAGTATGTATAAACAAGAGCAAGGTTAATGCTTCAAGTCCAAATTTTAGATTGCATTTATACTTTCGAGTTATCTATGACTGTAATGCTAACACATGCACAAACAGAACACTAAAGTATAAGAGAATATCATTGAATGGGGTATTTGCATGACTGTTCTAAGGCTTAAGGTTCATTTCAGGGTCAAGATCCTAT
The DNA here is from genome assembly GCF_024711535.1 of Dipodomys merriami. Classification (NCBI taxonomy): domain Eukaryota; kingdom Metazoa; phylum Chordata; class Mammalia; order Rodentia; family Heteromyidae; genus Dipodomys; species Dipodomys merriami. Next base: position 18,324,618 of record NW_027206512.1, on the reverse strand, counting down.
GGCCTTGAAAGTAGCACCCAGATAGCTGAAACCTTCATTATGAAATTTAGGACTATAAATTAAGAGCTGAAAGTTCTTCTGAGATCTCCTCAAATCCACTCTCAAGAATTCAATTATAATATAGAGTTAAACAATACCTGGGATTAAAAGATTTAAGTGGATAATTACTTTGTTACTAAGTAGACCATGTCCTTCCTTTCCTGTGTGACTATTACATGATAAAGAAATAGCAATGCATGTGAAAATCTCTCCAAGGAGAAGTTTCAAGTTTTTGTCTTGGCAAAACCCCCAAAGCTCAGCGTATTTCTAAGGAGAAGAGAATCTATACCTAAAGAAGTACCTTAAGTGCCAGTTTTTCATAACCATTCATTTAAAGGCTGTGATTATTCAAAATTACTATTTTCACTTGTAATAAGCATAGGCTATAACAATCGTTGCCTTGATTAGGCACTTAAGTTTGATAATTTAATGAAAATATCTTCTATTAAAGTCATCACTCAAGATGACTGACTCTATGTAATCTGTCATTCATTGGAGATGAGCCCTTCCTAAGGAAATTAAGCTGGTGTAAAGTAAAATAGGTTTAATTTAACATTCAGTGTTGCCATCCAGATATATCTTAAGATGGCCCACTAATTTTCACTTTTCGTGTAAGCAGCAAATTTGTAGTATTAAGGGTCTGTAAAGCAATTATTACTTCAGAGCCTAAGTATATTTTCATATGTTCATAAATCCTTACTCATGATACATAAAGCAAGAGGAAAGAGAAAAAAAAAACTAATGGAAACCTTAGAAATAGTGGGGTCTACAACTCCCCCACTGAATATTGCTCAACAACTGAATTTGCCAGGTAGCCATACCTGAATTCACAAATGAGAAATATAGTCAGGACAAGGCTTGCTATGTCTGTACTGCATGACATACACAGTTGACTGGTGCCACCAATATAACATCACTACTGCAAGGATATGCCATATTTGGTGGCTTGATCCGAGGTAGTTTAGTTGTCCTGGAAGAGAAAGTAAAAGAAATCAGTGTTCACTGCACTATTTCAATGTTAAAGATGTATTTCTATCATTGACTTTGAAAATACAGCTTAGAAGTAGAAAGCATTTTGATAGCTTAAAGGCTTGGGAGACTAGTATTTCAAATCAAGTCCTTTTTAAAAAGGCAAAAAACATATGTAGGTCGAACTTGAAGGATTCATTCAGTAAGCACACAGGTGAAGTTTAGAAATGCTGTTCCTAGTGTTTTAGAATCTGACTTATTTTTTGCCTCCTATGACTTACAATGGGAAAAATTATTACATGAGAGAGGCAAAAGAAATAAATCCATGTTACAAATCATGGAGTGACTCAGGTATGAATTTGAAAGCAGTAGATGCACTGCTATGTTTAGATAAAAACCTGCTAAAAGCACTTTGTGAACAGATATGCAAGAAGAAATCACAAACCTTAATCTTCTGCCAACAAATGCAATAATTGCAATATTCTGCAATTATGAATGGGTTAAATAGTGAAATGCTAAATTCCATTTTCCCTGGGAATTTGATCTTTTTCAATAAATAACAAAATGTAAAGTTTCAATAACTAATTCTAAACTTTTTCTTCCTCATACTGCTTCTATGGGTCATGAAATTTAAGTAAATATTCTGTAAACTTTTTCTCATTAAATGTTTATTATGAAAATACTGTACAGAGGGGTTACAATTACATGAACAAGGTAATGAGTACATTTCTTATCAAGCATTGTTGCCTCCTCTGTTTTTCCCCTACCATCCCTTCCTTCCTACCTCCACACCTACATCCTCTCCCCCCCCACCCTAAAGTGTAAAGTTCATTTTTCTACATAGCCTCTTGTACATTTCATTGTTGCAATGGGTCAACCTGTATCCCTAAACAAGTTTATTTTTCCCTTCTGCTCCCCAAATTATACCAACATCAAATACAGTGAAAACATTGGGGGAGGGACATAAAAAATCATGTGGTACCTTATAAATATGTTAGAAACAATAGCAAGCAAGAACAAAAAAACACTTGTGTCCTTATCTTGGAGTTCATTTCACTTAACATTATCTTATCTGACTTTTTCTGCTTGTGTCAGATATATACTAGTTACTGCAAATAAGGGAAACCTATGGGACCTTTGTGCCTGACTTATTTCACTTAATGTAACTTTTTCCAAGTCTTTCCATTTCCTAACAAATGGGGCAGTGTCATTCTTTCTAATGGAGGCATAGAATTTCATTGTGTATATATACCACATTTTCTTGATCCATTCATCTACTGACAGGCATCTGGGTTGGTTTTATATCTTAGCTATGGTAAATAAACAGAGTTGTGGTGGTAGCTTTAGTATGGTCTTGTTTGTGATCATTCGGGTAAAAGCCCGAAAGTGGGATTGCTGGGTCACAGGGGAGTTCTATGTGGAGTCTTTTGAGGAACCTCCATACTATTTTACGAAATGGTTGAACAAGTTTACACTCCCACCAACAATGCAGTAGGATTCCCTTCTGTCCACATCCCCTCCAGAATCTGTTGTTATTAGAGTTCTTGATTATAGCCATTCTAAGTGGGGTGAGGTGGTATCTCAATGAGGTTTTGATCTGCATTTCTTTTATGGCTAGAGAGGTTGAGCATTTCTTCAGAGAAGTTTCTCTTTAAGTGTTTAGTCCACTTATTTATTGGGCAATTGTTTCTTTGAGGATTTGTTGTTGGGGGATTTAATTTTTTTAGTTACAGGTATATTTTAGATATGAGACCCTTCTCTGTTGTATGGCTAGTGAAGATCTCCCAATCAATGGGCTTTCTATTGATCTTGCTAGCTATGTCCTTTATCATGCAATCCCATTTGTCTAACCTTTCTTTGATTTGTTGTGTTTCTGGGTCTCTATTGAGAAAATTTCGGCCTGTGCCAAGACCTAGGGTTTCTCCTATTCCTTCCTGCAATGTTTTCAGGATGTCTGCTTTGACTCCGAGGTCTTTGATCCATTTGGAATTGATTCTGGCAATATATAAGGATCTAGCTTTAGTTTTCTACAAGTGATTAATCAATTTTGCCAGCACCATTTACTGAAGAGGCTATCTTTCTTCCATTTTTTTTAGCTTCCTTATCAAAGATTAGGTGGCTATAGGTCTGTGGGTTCATTTCTGGGTTTTCAATTCTATTCCATTGGTCCTGAGGTCTGTTGTGGTGCCAGTACCAAGGTGTTTTGATTACTATGGCTGTGTAGTAGAGTTTGAAATTTGGTATTGATATTCCTCCTGCTCTGTTCTTTCTGTTAAGGATAGTTTTTGCTATTCAGGTCCTTTATTTTTCCATATGAATTTTTGGATTGCCTCTTCTATTTCCTTAAAGAATGAGGTTGGAATATTGATAGGTATTGCATTGAATTTGTAGATAGCCTTTGGAAGTATTGCCATTTTTACGATGTTGATCTTTCTAATCCAGGAGCATGGGAGTTTTTGCCACTTTCTATGTTCTGTTTTGATTTCCTTTTTCAGGTTTTTAAAGTTTTCATCATAGAGGTCCTTCACTTCTTTGGTTAAGTTAATTCCTAAATATTTTATTTTTTGTGGAGCTATGACGAATAGAGTTGCTCTCCTGATTTCAGCTGCACTCTTCTCCATTGTTAGCATTCTGTAAACTTTTTCTTCATTTGTTTCCTCTTTCTTTTTCCTTTGAGTGTGAACATGCATGTGCACCAGTACTGAGGCTTGAACATGGTGCTTCTACCACTTGAGCCACATCTATACTTTTGGCTTTTTGTTGGTTAATTGGAGGTTAAAAGTTTCTGGCTTCAAAGCTTGATACTTAGCTCTCAGCCTGCTGAATAGTTAGGACTACAGGCATGAACCACTGGTACTTACCTTCTTCTTATTCTTAATAGGAGTAATCAGAACAGAACATAGATTTTAAAGAATAATGGAGCATGAAAATGAAACTGATTTGGGAAGAAAGGGGGAAAAGAGGGGAGTGATGGAGGGAGTGGATGATCAGGATGCACTGAATACAAAACTGAACAGGTTAAAATGGAAATTCCGTGTACAACTAACTGATAATAGAAAAAATGTATCTGAAATGGGATTCTTTCTGTGTGGGTCTAAAGTCTTTCTCTGATGACCCAAGTCCACTGTACTATAGAGTTAAGTCTACAGACACATTCTTAAAAATACAAAAGATTACAAAGAAAATAGACTATCTTATACATCAGAAAACCACTCAATTCTTTCAGGTTGGAGTTCCTTGAACCCATCAAAGACCACTGTGGAACAAAAACACCTAAGCTGAATTTAAGTTTTCAGGATTAATTTTAATAATTTCTTAATATCCACTGTTTTTGTACTTCCCACACTTTCATGCATGAAAGGTGTCATATAAGTGAAAACTTAATACTATCACTTAAGACTAAGTTGTTTATAGTTGCACTGTCTTCCAGGCTCTCATGTACCTGCATACAACCACACAGTCAGCTACATGCACATCAAGCTCATCTTGGAGGAATGGTACATATTGATCTTTTAGAAGTACCCTATATTCCACAATTCTTAACCTCTGATCTAAATATTTTAAGGGTGAAAAACATGGCCATAATTACATGGTGTAAAAACATTTTCATAATTCAAATTTTTACTTGACTGTGCTGAAAAACCAGAATTTTAATGCATATATGTGTATGTTTTCTTAAATTATTATTTTTGGATCTATGTATTTTCTTAAATTATTATTTTTTGCAGTGTTGGTGACTAAACCCAGTACTCAGAGCTTGAAGGTGGATCTAGCACTAGAGCTATTTTTCTAGATCCAGAATTTGAAGACTAACATGTAATAAAATAATTTAAAAAAATCAACTTGGGGATATATCTAGCTATGTATCCAAATTCAAATTCTATACACTTAGGTTCTTCTGTACACTGTGTTCCCATTCTTATTTAAAGCTCAGTATTTAAAGCACAGAGAGGAACATCTGAGCATAGTGGGAGAACTCATTCTTGAGACCAAGGTTCCTCAGCCACTTCCTCAGCACATGTAAGGAGTGATACAAGGCCATCTCCAGCTCACTATGGAAATAACTCTTAACCCACAGAGAAAGAGGTGGGGCAACTTTGCAATTTATATTTAGACTTCTCCCTGACTTATAGTCCTCCAAATCGAAACATTAAGTAGCTGAACACCTTACTTTTGTCTTTACCTATTTTATAGAACCTTAAGATGTATATCCAATAGTCCCTTCTCATCCATGAAGAATACATTTCAATACTCCTCAGTAGATGAGTGAAACTGTTGACAATATGAAATTCTACATAAACAATTTTTTCCTATACACTTAACGATAAAAGTTTAATTTATAAATTGGACATAGTAAGAGATTAACAATGAATAGTAAAACATAAGCAAAACAATATACTGTAGTAAAAGTTCTATGCATATGATCTCCCTTCAAAGACTCTAAACAGGTATTAATATAATGAACTGTGGTAAAGCACAGGTACCTAATTACAGATAAGGGGGGCACTACTGTACTGTAAAATGAGCTTAAACCTGGCCTCTTTTCATCATCCTTCTTTGACTTCTTTTTGTCTCTACTTTCCTTACTTCTTGCTTTATATAGCTCACACATAAAAATTAATTCCGAAAATATTACATGATTAATATCTGAATTTTCTTAAAAAAAAACGAATGGAGACTGAGTTAATTTTGTTATTGGTTTTTAACTGTAAGACGGTAGAAACTCTGCCAACCAAAGGGAAAGTCTGTGAATGCATCTGGAAAGGTAACGTTACAGGTAATACCTGGGGGAAAAAACCAATTACTTCATAATCAAAACATTAAAAAATATACATCTAAGTTTTTATTCTCTAAAGCATTTACTCCTGATATATTAAGCTACAAAACCATGAAAAAATAAACACCTACCTGGAAAATACCTTTCTGGGACTTTGGAAATGTAGAATAGGAAAGCAAGAAGAGCAATCACATACATCACAATTACACGGGGTGCAAAGTCCTGGGGGAGGAAAAAGTTGTTTGTATGTTTTACACATTTTCGTATTGTTACTGAATTCTCAATTCATTATGAGCACAGCAGTGAAATTTAGGGTTGCTAAACCTGAATTATTCTGAGAAAATCTCCAGTAGCTAAATCTCTTGCTTTCCTGCTGTAGGAAGCAGGGCACAGGAACAGAACACAGTGATGTTGTAAAAGTTAGGCTATGAAAGGAACTGGAGCTTCCACACTGTTTAAGATCCTGAGGATATTCAACAACCCTACAATGTAAGTATAGGGGTGAAATGCTGCATGCAGGAAAAGGACTAAACAGTATTGCCCATAACAGAATCTCTTCCAAGATCCCAGATCAATGACTCTTAAATATGATTTTTCAGCCATAATATGTACGTTTCTAATTCTGATTACAAACCGACTGTACCTCAAGTTCATTCAAGAAATAAAGACAATCTATTTCTCTTTCCTCCTCAAATTTCTGAGAATTATTACTCTCCCTAACTCAGAGCCTTCTGATTAATCAGCCTCAGAATTCTTTAACACTCTCTAAAACAAAATTTCCAGTCAATGCTTCAAACTTCTACTCAACACTCCCAGAACTCTTTATCTTCTTTAGTGGTCTAATTTCTATACTTTTCTTTGTTATTCTGTGAATATTTCATTAGCACACATTATAGTATAACAGGATTTCATATGTCCAGGGGTGACTACAGAGGACTTTGAATAAATTTACCACTTCCATCATTCCTTTATACTTCTCACTCCTCCTCAACTTTCTAAAACAGTGTTTGATGGGTTTCATTATTCTGTGGAAAACACAATCTGGCTAATAGGTGGTTAAGGTTAGTGTAGGTTGGATGCTTAATATACAGATTTCTATGACAGCTGTCATAGATGGACTCGTTGTCCACCATGAAGGCACAATCATGCCTTCATGTAGAGCTCAACTACAGCTGTGGATACCTGGGGGGCAGGGTAATAATGGAGAACTTCAGATTGTGCATATGTGTGTGTGTGTGTGTGTGTGTGTGTGTGTGTGTGTGTGTGTGTGTGTATGTGTACATATATGCTCTTTGGCCCTTCTAGCTTTTCTCCTTCCAAAATGAGATTAATCTCTGAAAGCTTCTCTTTGCTCTCACTCTAATGTTAACCTGTAATCATACAGGAATTTCATCTTTGAGAATCACTATCTAGTCATATATCTTAAGATTTGCAGATATGGAAATAGTCTCATTTTTTTCTGAATTTCTCTAAAATCTATTGGCTTAATAGGTCTTTTTCTTTTTCTTTATCATTATAAGCTTAATAGAAATTTATTGTCTATATATAGGAATTTAATCACTTCCACATTAGCAATGAATCACTTCTGGTTAGAATTAAACCAAGGGTGGTAGTTTCCCCTTGTAATTTCTTATTCTTGGGGGATCAAATTGTCTGAGAAATGATGTTTTTACAAATTGCAGAATCACCTGTGCTTCTCATAACTGCTACTAATTTTCTCAATTTCTTAATTATCCAGACAATCACTACCTTTGTCTTTCGATTAGCCAGATCACTGCACTCAATTCACTGTCATGTAACTTCCTTTTTCTTTCAGTGGTTTACTCACACTTTTCTCTATCATCCTGCCAGCTTCTTGTGATTGCATGTAAGCCCAGTAGTCCTTCCAATTGTACTAAACTGATGCTTTTGGAACAACCCTGCCTTTAAACTCTCACTTTCCATACATAGGTCCCAGCGAACAAGTGTGATTTCTGCCAGCTTTCCTGGCATATTTAGTTATGTTAATTTAAACATTTTTAGTTTATCTCCTCTATGTCCCTCCCCTTCTCTGAACATATTCACATTCCTCTCTAAATAGACGGTCTTTTAACCTCTATAATATTAATTTTTACGTTTCTATTTTTTTTCTGGTCTCTCTTTATTCCCCTTTCCGTCTCTTCTTTTTCTCTCTCTCTCTACTTGCATCCTACCCAACCCATTTCCTGCATTGTGATTAGGACATAGTTAACTCTCCCTGTGCCTCCCCACACCAATCTATTCCTATTTTTTACCCACATCTCTCCCTAATCCTAATAATTTCTGGTTTTCCAAATTCTTTTCTGCGGTTCGAAGTCCTTTAACATATAGTTGTTTGATGTTGAATAGATGTATCTGTTGAACTAGATTGTATCTGTAGACTATTGACTGTACAAATGCAAACTTTGGTTGATGGTTGCCTTAAGATAGTGTTCTAGCACAAAACTGGTGCAATCTTCATCTCAAATGGGCCGAGTAAGCCGGAAAAACACAAGAAAAATGGCAAATTCGGGTATCTCAATTCCCAACCTTGATAATCAGGGATTAGAACAGACAAAGAATAATCCAGAGGAGAGTTCCCAAATAGCTCTACAAACACTACTAGCAAACATGATAAATGAGAAGTTTGAAAATGTACAAAGGACTCTGTATGAGCGTGATAGGGAGAGAGAGGAGGCATCCCAGAAGTTTATACAGGAATATCATAAGCGTGAGGAAGCTACTCAAAAACTGATACAGGATTTGCGTGAACAACTTGAGAATACTCAAAGAGAAAGGGAGGAATGGCGTGAGCAGGCAGAGAACACTCAAAGAGAACTGCAGGAATCCCACAAACGGGAAGAAAGAGAACTGCAGGAATCCCACAGACGGGAGGAAGCTAATCAAAGAGAAATTCAGGAATTGAGAGACCAGGTAGAGAATACACAAAGATAACTAAAGGCATTCATGGAATCCATTAATAAAGAGCTGAAGGAAGTCAGGGAGACCACAAAGGGAATGCTGAATGGAACCCAACAGAAGGAATGGAAGTCCAAAGAAACCATAACCAATCAACTAAGTGATTTGAGAACAAACACTGAACACCAAATTAAGGAAGTAAAGAAATTCATACAAGACCTAAAACAGAGCTTCAACAAAGAACTTGAAGCCATCAAAGCTGACCAATTAGAAGGAAAAGAGATAAAAAACAAAGTAGAGAGTCTTGACAGCAGGTTAGAACATGCAGAAGATCGAATCTCAGGGATTGAAGACAGCCTAGATATTATAGAGAAAGAACATACAACCATCCAAGACAAGTCCAAGAAATATGACAGGTCTATCCAACACCTGGAAGACACCATCAGAAGGCCCAATCTAAGGATAATGGGTGTAGAGGAGCACCTAGAAACAGAAGTTAATGGTCTAGGAAATTTGTTTAACAGGATCCTAGCAGAGAACTTCCCAAACATACAAAAAGATAGGCCTATTCAGATACAAGAAGCTTTTAGAACCCCAAATAGACCAGACCAGAATAGGACATCCCACTGTCACATTATAATCCACACAGGATCAACCCAGACCAAGGAAAAGATCCTTAAAGCTGTCAAGGAGAAAAGGGTAATCACCTATAAAGGGAAACCAATTAGAATCACCTCAGATTTCTCAGCAGAGACAATCAAAGCAAGAAGAGCCTGGAATGACCTATGCCATGCCCTAAAAACAAACAACTATCAACCAAGAATACTGTACCCAGCTAAACTCTCCTTCATAACTGAAGGCCAAATAAAAACCTTCCATAGCAAAGAAAAATTGAAACAATACATCTCCACCAAACCAGCCCTGCAAAAGATTCTTAAAGATGTCCTACACATAGAAAACCAACAAGAACGCAACAAAGGCCAAGAAACTGCACCCAAACTGAGAATCCAAGAACCTTAGGAAGAACCCAGTTTTCGCAGCCCCCAAGAAGGTGGATAACATGGCAGGAACTCCCAAATACCTCTCAGTCCTATCTCTTAACGTTAACGGACTGAACTCTCCAATTAAGCGACATAGACTGTCTAGTTGGATTAAAAAACAAGACCCTTCTATCTGCTGCCTGCAGGAGTCACATCTTGCCCGTAAAAACAAACACATTTTCAAGGTTAAAGGCTGGAACAAAATCTACCAAGCAAACGGCCCTCATAAACAGGCGGGAGTTGCAATCCTAATATCAGATAAAATAGACTTCAAATTAAAATTCGTGAGAAGAGATAAAGAAGGTCGCTACATACTAATTAAAGGATCTCTCCTTCAGGAGGATATTACAATTCTAAATATCTATTCGCCAAACAATGGAGCACCCAAATTTATCAAAGAAACACTACTTTCCCTCAAATCCCATATAGATCCAAAGACATTAATTGTTGGGGATTTTAACACACCACTCTCCCCACTAGATAGATCAACTCGGCAAAAACTCAACAGAGAAACTGCAGATCTAAACAGCTGCATAGATCAACTAGACTTAACAGACATTTACCGAACATTTCACCCAGCAGCATCAGAATACACGTTCTTCTCAGCAGCACATGGAACGTTTTCTAAAATAGACCACATTTTAGGCCACAAAGCAAACTTGTCTAAATTCAGAAACATTGAAGTTATACCTTGCATTCTCTCTGACCACAAGGGAATAAAATTAGAACTCAACACCAAAAGCCACCAAAGAAAGTCCGGTATCACATGGAGGCTGAACAACACACTGCTGAATCATGAGTGGGTCATGGAAGAGATTAGAAAGGAAATTCAAATGTTCATGCTATTCAACAAAAATGAACACACAAATTACCAGCTCCTCTGGGACACAGCAAAGGCAGTACTCAGAGGCAAGTTTATAGCTCTGAGCTCCTACATCAACAAATTGGAGAGATCTGAAACTACCAATTTAATGACACATCTAAACCTCCTTGAAAAAGAGCAGCAAGATAAACCCCAATCCAGTAGACGGAAAGAAATAATCAAAATTAAATCAGAATTAAATGAATTAGAATCCAAAAAAACTATAGAAAGAATCAACAAAACAAAGAGTTGGTTCTACGAAAAACTTAACAAAATTGACAGACCCTTAGCAAACCTTATCAGAAAAAGGAGAGAACACACCCAAATTAATAAACTCAGAGAAGAATGGAAACATCACCACGGAAACAACCAAGATTCAGAACATTATAAGGGAATACTTCTCAAAACTTTATGCTAATAAGTTTGAGAACTTGACAGAAATGGACCTTTTCCTAGCAAATATTGACATGCCAAAACTAAACCAAGATGAGTTAAACCAGCTTAACAGGCCCATATCAAGCATTGAAATAGAAACAGCAATAAGAGACCTCCCAGCTAAGAAAAGTCCAGGACCAGATGGTTTTACAGCGGAATTTTACAAGGCCTTCAAAGCAGAGCTCACACCAATACTCCTCCAACTCTTCAATGAAATTGAAAGAGAAAGCTCACTACCGAACACATTCTATGAAGCCATCATAACCCTCATCCCAAAACCAGGCAGGGACTCATCAAAGAAAGAGAACTATAGACCCATTTCTTTGATGAACATTGATGCAAAACTTCTCAACAAAATTTTGGCCAATCGACTTCAACAATTCATCCAAAAAATCATACACCATGATCAAACAGGATTCATTTCAGGGATGCAAAGCTGGTTCAATATACGCAAATCAATTAATATTATTCATCACATCAACAGGAGCAAGAATAAGAACCACATGGTTATCTCAATAGATGCAGAAAAAGCATTTGACAAGATCCAACACCCCTTTATGATGAAGGTTCTGGAAAAATTAGGAATCCATGGAACATTCCTCAATACAATAAAGGCTGTATATGACAAACCTACAGCCAGCATTATACTCAATGGTGAAAAACTAAAGCCATTTCCTCTTAACTCAGGAACAAGACAAGGATGCCCACTCTCTCCACTTCTCTTCAATCTAGTATTAGAATGCCTAGCTACAGCAATAAGACAAGATGCAGACATAAAGGGGATCCAAATAGGGAAAGAAGAAATAAAACTCTCCCTCTTTGCAGATGACATGATCTTGTATTTAAAGAATCCCATAGACTCCACTCCCAAATTACTCAAGCTGATTCAAAACTTTGGCAAAGTAGCAGGTTATAAAATTAACCCCCAAAAATCAATGGCTTTTCTATATGCCAACAATGAGAAAAGTGTGGCTGAAATTAGGAAAGCAACTCCATTTGTAATAGCCCCACAAAAAATAAAATACCTAGGAATTAACTTAACCAAAGAAGTGAAGGTCCTCTAAGATGAAAACTTTAAAATATTGAAAAAGGAAATCAACACAGAACATAAAAAATGGCAAAACCTCCCATGCTCCTGGATTGGCAAGATTAACATCGTGAAAATGGCAATACTTCCCAAGGCTATCTACAAATTCAACGCGATACCTATCAAAATTCCACCCTCATTCTTCAAGGAAATAGAAGAGGCAATCCAAAAATTCATATGGAACAATAAAAGACCCCGAATAGCAAAAACACTCCTCAACGGAAAGAACACTGCTGGAGGAATATCAATACCAAATTTCAAACTCTACTATAAAGCCATAGTAATCAAAACAGCTTGGTATTGGCATAAGAACAGACCTCAGGACCAATGGAATAGAATTGAAAACCCAGAAATGAACCTACAGACCTATAGCCATCTAATCTTCGATAAGGAAGCTAAAACAATAGAATGGAAGAAAGACAGCCTCTTCAGTAAATGGTGCTGGCAAAATTGGTTAACTACATGTAGAAAACTAAAGCTAGATCCTTATATATCACCCTGCACCAGAATCAACTCCAAATGGATCAAAGACCTTGAACTCAAAGCAGATACTCTGAAAACATTACAGGATGGAATAGGAGAAACCCTAGGTCTCCTTGGCTCAGGCCGAAATTTTCTGAATAGAGACCCGGAAGAACAACAAATCAAAGAAAGGTTGGACAAATGGGATTGCATAAGGTTGCAGAGCTTCTGCAGGGCAAATGACATAGCTAGCAAGATCAATAGAAAGCCCACCGATTGGGAGAAGATCTTTACTAGCCATACAACGGACAAGGGTCTCATATCTAAAATATACTTGGAACTCAAAAAATTAAACCACCCAACAACAAATCCCCAAAGAAACAACTGCCCAATAAATAAGTGGGTGAAAGACTTAAAGAGAAGCTTCTCTGAAGAAGAAAGAAGGATGGCCAATAGACACATGAAGAAATGTTCAACATCCCTAGCCATAAAAGAAATGCAAATCAAAACAACATTGAGATATCACCTCACTCCAGTTAGAACAGCAAAAATCAAGAACTCTAACAACAACAGATGCTGGAGGGGATGTGGACAGAAAGGAACCTTACTTCATTGTTGGTGGGAATGCAAACTTGTTCAACCACTTTGGAAAGCAGTATGGAGGTTCCTCAAAAGACTTCACATAGATCTCCCCTATGATCCAGCAATCCCACTTTTGGGCATTTACCCAAATGTTTACAAACAAGACCACACTAAAGCTACCAGCACAACTATGTTTATTGCAGCATTATTTACCATAGCTAAGATATGGAACCAACCCAGATGCCCCTCAGTAGATGAATGGATCAAGAAAATGTGGTATATATACACAATGGAATTCTATGCCTCCATCAGAAAGAATGACATTTCCCCATTTGTTAGGAAATGGAAAGGTTTGGAAAAAATTATATTAAGTGAAGTAAGCCAGGCCCAAAGAAGCATAGGTCCCATGGTTTCCCTTATTTGCAATATCTAGTATAGGTATGAGTCAAGCGGGAAAGGTCAGATAATGTGATGTTAGGAAAATGAACCCTTAAATATGTATTTTAATGTTTTCGTTTCTTTCATGCATGTGTTTCTAACGCATTTATAAGATTATTTCTTTGTTGCTTGTATGTCCCTCCCCCACAGTGTAACCCCCGCTTTCACTATATTTGATGTCAGTATAACATGTGGAGGAGATGGGGACAAACAAGTCGTTTAAGGATTCAGGTGGACCTGTTGCAACAATGAGAAGTACAAAATGTCATGTCAAAACCAGCTTTACAATGTCGGTGTGGGGGGGGAGGGGGGTAAAATTGGGTGGGGGGAGGGGGGTATAATTGGGTGGGGGGAGGGGGGAGGCGGGGAAGGGAGGTGAAGGGTAAACAAAGGAGGAGGCTGCAATGCTTGGTAAGAAATGTATGCATTATCCTGCCCATGTAATTGTAGCACCTCTGTACAGTATGTTCTCAAATAAAATAAAATTAAATTAAAAAAAAATTTTTTTAGTTTTGCTTTCTAGCTCATATTTAGAACATTTTAATAAGGGCCTATAAGGAATGTCTTTATTTCTAATCCTCTTTGTATAAATACTTAGCTGTCACCGAGGTTCTTCGTAATGCACACACACTTCCCCTATTGTACCTGAATTTAATAACTCTTCTTTTATTCTTAGTATATTTTCCTTGGTGGGTTAACTCTGTTTTCCTGGTTCCAGCTACCTGATGATCCAAATCTTTATCCCTATCTCAAACTCTGGCCTAAAGTTTAGACCCTATGTCTGTCTTTATATGCTATAGGAACCTCAAACCAAAAACGTCCTTCCCAATTCCAACCCCATCCCCAGGTAAAAAAAATCAATTGCTCCTGTTGGTTATCTTTCGCATTACTTCTAGCACAGCAGAGAAGCTAGAAACTCTGAAGTTCTCCCAAGGTAAGGATTTAGATACATAGTAATGGTAACAGAGAAAGAACTAAGAATGTATTGTTCAACAGAAATGACATCTCCGAACCAAGAGTAATTAGACTTTACCTTAATTCTGAAAGGTGTATTTAACTAATAGAGCTGTGTAAAGCTTTACATTTTGCTACCTAAAAGTGTAATTTCCCAAAAATGACATGTATAATTCAGCTCAGAAAATAATTCTGGGTTAAATTTTTCTGTGAATTTTAGAGGCACTGCATATAGTCTACCTTTTAACATTACTGCTGAGAGAAGTGAAAATTATGATGTCAATATGCCATTAAAGATATGCTCTTAAATGTCACAATGCCACTCACAAGGTCTAATTATATTACTCTATAAAAAGAAATAAACAAGAAGGACAAAAAAAATTAAGAGAAATACCAACTTCATTCAACCTACCTGAACAATAGGTGCACCAATTCCTCCATTAAGCCAAACCCAGTGAAGAGTAGGGATCACGCCATATCCCGAAACAGAGCAAAAAATGATAGAGCGGAGTCTCTGCCACTGCTGTGTAAGATAATTGGGATGGATCTGTGCAAAGAACACTGCCAGGATCATAGCAAGCACGGTGATCAAATACACTTGGCGCCAATACTAAAACAAAAGAAAATAAACTTGTAATTGAAGGAAGTTAGTATTTTTAGCTTCTATTATTATATATGGCACAAATATTTTCCTGGTATTTTCATTCCGAAACAAGATTATTCCCCTTCTTTAAAAAAAGGTTATGTTCCATGTAATTGTAAGTTTCTCAAGGCTGACAAACCAAACGTCAAAGGGAGCTGGTAAAAGAATATTATTCCTACATATACACTTTCTGTGTACCTATTCTGTTATATGTCAAACACATAGCTATGTAGAAACAAGCAGCACTCTCTCACTTGGGCCATGGCTCTACTTCTAGTTTTTTGGTGGTTAATTTAAGATAAAAGTCTCATGGACTTTCCTGCCTAGGCTTCAAACTGTGATCCTCATATCCTCACCTCCTGAATAGCTAGGAACATGGGTATGGCCACCAGAGCCCAGCTTCAAGGCTGATATAACAAGGACTCTCTCAGTGAGTGAGTTAATAGACTCAGGGAGGGACAGATATGTAAATAAATGATCATATCAAATGATATTATAATTGGGTTCCAAATCATGCTGTTAGAACCACTGGAGAGAGAACAATGAATATTACCTGAGAGTGCAATAAATACAGAGGAGACAAGCTAGGTCTGGAGGGACCCTAAGACTGTGTGGGAAGGAGCTTTCAAGGAAAAGGAGCAGCAAATGCAGACAGACATTTGGAGAGGGCCGACTGAAGATCATTGAGGTCAGGCTAAAGATTCTAAACTTTACTTTGCTGACACTAGGTATTGTTTAAGAAGGGGATGATATAGCAGTTTCAAACTGCTTTATTTATAAAAAGATTACTGGGGTAAAAAAGGTGAGAAAAATCCAGTCAGAAAGACACTGGGAGTTTACTAAAGAGAGAATGGGTCTGAGAAGTGAGTACCAGATTCAGAGCATTTCTGAATGCCTCTGAAGGCCTAATAAAGTCTCAATGGCTGGCTAAATGTGAGAGAATAGCAGGATAAGGCTTGAGTCTTTCTAGCTTAAAAGGCCATATTAATGGTCTCCAGTAATGGAATAAATGATCATAGATGATCCATAAGTAGAGTGTCCTGGGGAAAAGGACAGGGAGTGTGAAAGAATATTCATTTTAAACTATGAAGAGCTCTATGTGAGTCATTGACAAGCTGATCTAGAAGCTCAAAAGTTAACATCGCACAGAACAAAGGTTCTTAACCTGCACTCCTAGAACTTCTACAGAGCTCTTCACTTCCTGAAATCTCATGTCAGATTGTTTAGGTGTGTGCCCAAATATATATTCTCCTGAATGAAGGGTCCATAGTTTTTAGTCTCATTCTGAAAGCAGTTTGTGTTCCTTAAAAGGTAAAGAACAGAACAAAAGCAACTGAATAGTTGGAAATAGTTTGGCACTAGAAGGAAGAATGCAATTTTTCCTTTACACAAACATGGCATGTATTAACTAGAGTAATTCCTTCTTTTTTCCTAGTGTCCCACTTTGATGTTTAGGAAAAAGTTAATAGAAAACAAACCAGGGAAATACAGAATGAGGAAATAATTAAATTACATCACAACAATTTTAAGCCAGTAATTAGCATGTTCCTTCTAATTTTTTTTTTTTTACAAAAAAGATATACACAGTTTTATCGGGCGCTAGTGGCTCACGTCTCTAATAATAACTACTCAGGAGGCTGAGATCTGAGGATCATGGTTCAAAGCCAGTCCAGGCAGGAAAGTCCATGAGACTATCTCCAATTAACCACCAGAAAACCGGAAGTGGCGCTATGGCTTAAATGGTAGAGTGCTCCCCTTGAGCTGAAGAGCTCAGGGACAGTGCCCAGGCCTAGAGTTCAAGCCCCATGGCAGACCCCCACCCCCCAAAAAAAATTATTCATTTGGGGCAGGCAGAGTTTGATAGATCAAATCAATTTACAACAAAGTTTAATCGCATATATATTTAATTTTATGAGTATATTCCAAAGTAGTCAAGCTTAAGAAACAAATGGCTCACATTTAAGTGGTTACAACTAATAATTCGCTAAGGTATTCAAAACTAATTCATTGTTTTTCTATACCAGTTATGCTGACAGTTCTGTCATCACAGAAAGGATACAAAGGATCTGTTTCAGAATCCCAAAAAGAAGAATCTGTGCTGAGCCAATCTTCACAATAAATGACTGCTGGGGACTGTGGCTTAGAGCACCTTAGAAAAGGAGTCTTGGGCAGGTCATGTTACATTCCTTGTGAAAAGGACTAGATAGTAGGTGACTACTCCCAAAGAAGAAACACAGTTTTGGCTCTGAAAAGTAGGTAAGAGAAAAAGAGAAAACAAAAAACAAAAAACAAAAAGTATAGTAGAAGAACAGGAGGAAAAAACTACAGTAGAGTCAGTGGGACTTTTATTTTTCTTTTGAGATGTAGTCATTCTATACAGCCTAGGCCAGCCTTGAACTCACAATTCTCCTACCTCAACCTCCTGAGTGCTAGGTTATAGGCAAGTATCATATCTCCAGATTTACAGCATTTTCTGCAAGGGAAGACTGAGTTTGCTCACTGGTTGAACATGAGGTAATGAATTAGTTATATTCCACAATGCTTGGTTGGCTGACATTTTAGGTCAGATGTTGTATTATCTGATCACAGTTACAAATACTGCTTTGTACAAGGTAAAAAAAAAAAATGACTTTTGGGATCACAGGGACAGAAAGAGTTGACCAGAACTCAGAACAACACATGATGCCTTATGTGGTCTTATAGATCAGGGGTCCGCACATACATACATTAACCTTTATTTTCTTCACTAAGAAGTTAATCCAATGTGAGTGTCTGAGCAACTGTAGCTATGTGGATTTAGTGGAAACATGGTAATTCAATATTCACAGTAAGTTTTATAAATAACTATGTACTTTTTTATTCCAATGGAAAATTAGTAATATATTAAAGTACAGAAGTGATATTAGATGTACTAATTATGTACTCAGAAATTCAAAGGAACCACTGCAAGAAAATCCAAGATCTATAGAAAAGACAGAATGTGCAAAACTTTGAACTACTTACATTATTACAATAAAATGCATAAAACACTCCTGAGACATAGCAGCCCAGTATTCCAATAGAAATTCCGGCATAATCTAATGCCATCCATCTTCGACAGGTTTTTTCTGACCGATGGCAGGAAAAAAGATGATAGCCCACAGAACAAAGCATACAGACCTAAGAAAATTTAAAAAAACAACAACAACTATGTAACAAAGGAAAAATAAATAAAGCAAATCATCACGACATTCATGAAGGTGTTTTTAAGTGTCTAGGCTCCTTAGTTATACACCCTGGCCTAGATTCTGGCTCTGTGCCAATAGTCGGGCAAGCTATGATGTCATTTCTCTGCCTCAAGCCCATCAGTGGGACACCATTCAAAAAGAAACGAAATTTAGCTATTTTCGTAATATAAAATTGTAAATGAAAAGCACCAAGTTGGGGAAAGTATATGACACAAATGTTGTTTTAAAATATCATAAATGATTTATTTGATTATTTTAATCTATCAATGAGTTTACTTTTCTTTTTGCCTGGGACCCGGGTTTTTAACTCTGAGCTTCTCGCCTGCTTGGCTTGCATGTTTGGCTGCCATATCTCCGACCTGGCTTTCTGCTTGTTACATTGAAGATGAAGCCTCTCAGACTATTCTGCTGGGCTTCGCTACGAGCTGTGATCTTCCAGTTCTCAGCCTCCTAAGTAGCTAGGATGACAGGTGTGATTCACTAGGATCTGGTAAGTTTACTTTAAAAAACAAAGTTACCAAAGTAACAGATGTCCTTAAAATTGTAGTCTATGGTGTAAAAATATAAGCCTTTACTACTGTCTATTCCCAAGAGCATGTATGTGATGCTCAGGTCTTCAAACATACAATATTTTTCAAAATTACTCAAATAACTCACTATAATTTTGTTTCACAATTTTCTTTTTTCGTGTGTGTGTGTGTGTGTGTGTGTGTGTGTGTGTGTGTGTGTGTGTGTGTGTGTGTGTGTGTGTGTGTGTGTGTGTGTGTGTGTGTGTGTGGCAGTACTGGGGCTTGAACTCAGAGGCTTATATTTGCTAGTCAAGTGCTCTACCAATTGAACTAGGCTCTCAGTCTTGTTTATTTTCTCTTAAATTTCAGATAGAGTTTCATACTGTTGCCCGGGCCACCTAAGTTCTCAATTCTCCAACATATGCCTTCTTTATAGCTGGGATTACAGACCTGGGCTAACTTGCTGAGATAGGGTCTCACGACTTTTTTTTTTCCTGGGTTGGCCTCAAATTATAATCCTCTTATCTCAGCCTCCTAGATAGCTAGGATGATAATGTAAGCAATCATACCAGCTCACTGCAATTTTAAGACCTTGTGTGTTATGAAATAGATTGTGTAGAGTTTACTAGGTCTTAAGTAAATCTGGCTTTGTTGTCTCCAAGGAAAATAATAGTGACTAGATTTTATATGGTTGCCAAAGGATTATAAAGCAGGTATGATTCAGTCAGAAGCTCTGATGATCAACAGTTTCTATGGCAGAATGCCCTCTAGCCATTATAAATACCTGTTGTGTACCTCACTTTGGAAAGGGATAAGGGATGCAAAGACGAATCCGCTACTCTCAAAAGGATATTGGGGGAGGGGGGGGAAGGGGTAGTAAACAAGTAGTGTTCTATTAAGTCTTAAATGTCAATGATGAGCACAACTAGAAAATTAAGGAGGAAGGGTGCCAGCTCTGTGGGGGAGGGGTGTGTGTTCATCTAGGAGAGGAAAAAAAGGTCACAAAAGTGTCATCAGCTGACCTGGATTTTAAAGTTTGGCTGGTACTCATGAGGTACGTTAAACATACATATTATACAAACGTACATTTTGGTGAGGAGGTTCACAAAGTAAAGTAGCATAATGAAAAATATAGATTCATTAAAAAATGTCATGTAGCTGTTTTCACATCATGATCCTGAAATTTCAATACAGGTTAGGTATTATACTACTAAAGATCTCGAGTATACTTTTATATTCTAGTCATGAAACAAGTTCAACCAGTTCCTTCAGACTCAATGTCAATATTAAATAACAACGCAGTTAGCCAGGACTTCATTTCTTTATCCACTATCTGAAATCCTAACTGGTCTGTGTCTTTGGGCTACTAAGCTATTAATTAGTTTAATGGCCCAAATAAACATGTCTTAAGAAGTTTTGTTGTGGGCTGGGAAGGTGGCTCAGTGGTAGAGCGCTTGCCTTGCATGCCAGAGGCCCTGGGTTTGATTCCTCAGCACCACATAAGCAAAAAGAAAAAAGCCGGAAGTAGCGCTGTGGCTCAAGTGGTAGAGCGCTAGCCTTGAGCTGAAGAGCTGAGGGACAGCGCCCAGGCCCAGAGTTCAGGCCCCACGACCGAACCAAAAAACAAACAAACAAACAAACAAAGAAGTTTTGTTGTTTTCTCAGATTACCCTTGTGATTATGAGCCATAAATCTGAAGAGTATCATGATATATATTTTCAATGACAGGGAAAGACCTCATTGTCACAGTAATGGATAATAAAAGAGCCAGAACAAAATAACAGTTAGACATGATATTAACTTAGAAGTTAGGTAGAATGGTAAGCAAATAAGCAACCTGGTGTGAGATAGTCTTGCATATCATATCTGTATAAAGTTGACTTTAAGTGACTTTTACTTTTTTCCATAAACTTGTTTTGTTTAAATTTCTACATAAGTATATCGTATACTTACAGTAATAAGAAATGATGCAACTCACTTCATTGTGAATAGGAAAAAGCTATGGTATCAAAGGGAAAAGAAAATAATGCTAGCATAGAAGCCCAAGTTTTGAAAAAGTTAATCTATATTTAGTATGCTCTGTTCAAAAAGATTCAATGTTCCTTAAGAGCTAAAAAAAAAAAAAAAAGAATACTCTGGCAACTCTGGCAAATTGGGTATGTTTCAGTTATAATAGAAAACTTCTTTCTATGGAATCTCTTATTTACCAATGTGGAAAGATAATTATATCATTATACCCTTTACATCTAAGCTCATTGGCATGATAACCTAAATATCTCTGGATCTGGCCCTTGCTTATTTTTCCAACCATTCCTTTCTCTGTTCTCCTAGGAATCAACCATAAAGACTAACATCTACAAGTCCAGAAAGTGGTAAGTTTCCTCTTGCTTCTGAATCTTTATACAATCATCTTCTCTGCTTAAATGCTCTGCTTCACTTTCTCCAGTCTTCTGACACAGGTAATCTGATCTTTATAAATTGTTGGTGCCATTCAGCATTAATCATTGCTGCCTAGCACGGGGCCTAGAAGTAGGCATTCAAGAAATACTTGCTAAACTGAAATTAGAATTAGAAAGAAAGAGGGGAGTATAGATGTGTTTCTTGGTCCTTTAGGTCCAAAGTTTTATAGAAAATGTTGGTCTAAAATTGATAAAATAAAAACAACATCTATGTGGATGACTTACGGGTTCCTATCTCAAAACTGACCTGTAACAGGTTAAGGATAAGGAGTCTTGGAGAGTGGTGTTTTTCTATTCTCTGCATTTTGTACATTTATTAAAATGTTAAGTGATTATGCCCCATATTTGTTTTTGCATTAGAAGGATCTATATTTTAAAATATTGAATATATTTAAAGGCGTTTCTATAGATGTTTGAAAAAAAATACAGTACAACTAGCAACTCCAAGACTCAGAGAAGAGTAGGAACTGAAAGTATCTGAAACCAAGGAACTATGAAAGGATCAAAAACGTTAACACTAAAGCAATAGCAATAGAACAAAAGATTAATACCAGTAAAAACCAGATAGTTTTTTTAAAGGCAATATAGAAAAAGCAAATACAAAAAACAGATATACTATAAATCATTCCAAATAGGTTTTGCAGATTCTAGTGATCTTCAGCCAGATTAATAGAGTACAATTGGATATTCATATCCAATTTTAAATGTTAATTTTTAAATAGAGAGGCCAAAGATAAAGAGCAGAGTATGTTGACTAATGTCAGCACTTAGTAGGAGGCAGGATGATCTTGAGTCTTGTGTTCAAGGACAACTTAGGCTACATAGTGAAACTTTGCCTCCCTCCCCCAACAAAAAGTAAATAAAGGTGGTCTGGTTCTGGTGGCTTATGCCTGTAATCCTAGCTACTCAGGAGGCTGAGATTTGAGGATAACAGTTCAAAACCAGCCCTGGCAGGAAAGTACGTGACACTCCTATCTCCAATTAACCACCAGAAAACCAGAAGTGGAACTGTGACTCAAGTAGTAGTGTGCTAGCCTTGTGTAAAAAGAGCTCAGGGACAGAGCCCAGGCCCTGAGTTCAAGCCCCATGACCAACAACAACAATAATTTAAAAAAGTCCAAGAGACTCATATATCTCATATATCTAATTAACCAGCAAATAAAGCTGGACTGTAGGTGCAGTTGTAAAGCACCAGCTGTAACTAAGCAAGCCAGCAAGAGCATGAGGCCCTGGGTTCAAGCCTCAATATTGTTGCCAAAATAATAATAATAATAATCATAAGGAAATATTTTTTCAATTTTGAAATCTAATGGATTTCAAATATACTTAATAACATCTAAATACAGAACAACAGACTTTTGTGTGGGTTGTGTTATAATAAAAAAACGTTCTCTTTAGTAATAACAGTGGTTGTGAAATGACTCACCTGGAAGCAGAAAAGACAAATAGAACAAATTACAAAATCTTCTCTGGATGCACTTGCAGAAGGTAACACAGATGTCATGTCATATATTCCCAGGGTGA
Source organism: Dipodomys merriami (assembly GCF_024711535.1). Lineage (NCBI taxonomy): Eukaryota > Metazoa > Chordata > Mammalia > Rodentia > Heteromyidae > Dipodomys > Dipodomys merriami. The sequence goes on along the minus strand of NW_027206512.1, from coordinate 18,301,695 downwards.
AGAAGAGAAAGAAACCCAGCAAATGACTCCAGATGTTTACTGTTTCGTTAGATAAAATAAATAAACTGCAAAGTAAACAAACATGTAGCTCAGATTCATACTGGTTGAAGACAATTTAAAGAAGTGACTTAGTATTTGTTACTTTAAGCCCTTTATCCTTAGCTGTGACCGTCTAAAGTTGAACTATCAATCAATTCAATTAATCTGAGTTTTAATCTATCTCTACTAATCCTAGGACCTTAGAGCTTTCTGATGTTCAATTCTTCTCATACTTACAATTTCTTTTTGTGAATCCTCCAGCCTATCAACCTCCTGACACCAGCACTCTTCTATTCATCTACATGACACCATTTTTCTAAGAAAAGTTGACTTGCTCAGATTATTCACTCTAGAAAAATAAGTATGCAGATAAAAACTGGATGTGAGCTATAACACTGTCAATAGGGCTGGGAAGGTGGCTCAGTGGTAGAGCGCTTGCCTTGCATGCATGAGGCCCTGGGTTCGATTCCTCAGCACCACATAAGCAAAAAGCAAAAAGCCGGAAGTGGCGCTGTGGCTCAAGTGGTAGAGTGCTAGCCTTGAGCTGAAGAGCTGAGGGACAGCGCCCAGGCCCAGAGTTCAAGCCCCATGACCGGACCCAAAAAAAAAAAACAAAAAAAAAACACTGTCAGTAATAGATACATGAAAAGGTGCTCACTGCAAGCTTGGTCAGAAATTTAAAATACCTTTGTAAGTACTCATTAAATACAAAGTTAAATGAATTTAAGAGAAGCAGAATAAACACACTAACGCACTGGAAGGTTCTTGTTTCCAGGTGGCATGAATTTATATTTCTTAAGACCAAGAAGAGGTTACTTTTAATATGGGCACTATTTGTCCTCTTTTGAAATGTCTTGACCATTGACTTTGGCAGCACAGGTTGGTGCAAGAATGTACTACCCACACCAGGAGTCAAGACTGTTGCTCACTCTTTGCCACAATTAGTCTCCTGCTCATCCCTGCCACAATTAATCACAATTAGTTCAGCAATGGTAAGCATATAAACTTTTATATTCTGAGCTTAAGGTTTTGTTGTTGTTATTGTTGTTGTTGTTTTTGGTGCCAGTACTGAAGCTTGAATTCAGAGCCTGCCTCAGTCCCTTAGCATTTTCGCTCAAGGCTGGAGATCTACCAATGAAGCCAAAGTTCCACTTCTGGCCTTTTGGTGGTTTATTTGAGATAAAAGTCTCATGGACTCTCCTGCCAGGGCTGGCTTCCAACACCAATCCTCAGATCTCAGTCTCTAGAGTAACTAGGAATACTACTGCTGAACTCCAGTTTCCTTAACTATAAAATAAAAGAACACATGAGATGCTGCTGCTCTTACTTCCAGCTCCTTTGGTGATTGTATAACATGCTCTTCGGATGTGCCTCTTCTGGTTTATTGAAAGGCAGTATCATGACTAAAGATTAAAATATTCTCCCATTTCTCTAGCAAAGTACAACCTTTTTGCTTAAATTAAGCCTTGACTGTTATGGATCCAGGAATCCTCAGGAGTAAGCATTAGTATATGACTAACTTACTGAATGGCTGTCAGAATAGTTGTCATTTTTCCATTTTTATAAGTGATTTAAAAAAATGGCAAGATTTCAGTCACCCACCAAAAAAAAAAAGTGAATATTGTCTCATGAAGCCAAAGATTTTTATCTTGTACAGCATCAAACATAAAGACTTTATATAACTGGGGACAGGATGCAGGAATATTCAAAAAAAATATGCAACTGACAACACTGCATCTTGCCTATTGTCACTATTGCATTTTGTGAAGACCTGTGTAATGTGACTAACTGACCATTCTTTCTATGTTCCTTCTGTAGCGGAAGACAACTAGACCTGTTGGGACATACAGAACTTGGTCATTGTTGAAAGCTTCAAAAGAGCAAAGGCTGAATCTGGAAGAGATTAAGGAAGATCAGGTGAAACAATCTCCTCAACAGAAGACCTATTTTTATTGTGTAAAGAGTTAGGCATCCCCAAACTGTTCAACTTCAAAAATCAAGAATCGTTATCATCATAAGATCTTCAAAATTATTGAGGATGATAAGAACCACCATGGCAAAAATCAAGAAAAAGACATGTACTGCGTAAGCAGTTCAAGAACTTGCATTCCAGAATTGGAGTTTGCCACTACAAACAACTAGAGCTATCTGATATTTGTGAAAGTGGAGACTTAAGTACATTCAATGAATTTTGACAGAAAGCTATTTTTTAAAAAAAGACTAGAACACTTTTTTTTTAGTTTCCTTTTAGCACAGGCTTTTAAGAGACTCTGGTTTTACAGGTTGGAATGATCATGAAACAGATTCTAAGAGGTGCTTCTCAGGTGCACTCGTGGAGATTGGGTGTGCCCTGTGATCATGCTCTTTGCTATAGGGCTTTTCTTACACATTATTTTCCACAATAGCGATTATGTAATAATGTCATTATCTCTGGAGTGCCTGTCGCCCGGGCTAGTCCTGAGCAGCTTTATGGGAACAGGGATCAGGACTGACTGCTGTTCTCTGCGGGGGGATCTGACACAGTGCCCTAGCCCCTAGCAGGGAAATCCGTCAGTTATCTGCTAAAGGAAATGAATCGGGGTTTGCTATACATGTGGGCTGCAGGGTGAAGTTGTTTCCTCTTTATCCAGGCATCGGTCCCGAATATCTGCATTTCCCCCCACGGCTGTTACGTTCTAAAAAGCAGCACCGCGTTCAGCGATGCACTGGGTCCAGAGCGGCTTCGTCGTCCACGGGGGGCGCATCCCGAATACGCACCGCAGGGAAATCCAGGAACCATAGGCGCGCGGGGGAACACCCAAGCGCCGCGGGAGAGTTGGGCAATCGCGGTTACCATCATCACCATCATCATCATCATCATCATCATCATTCCGGGGGATCAAATGCCCCGGCGGGGCAGGACCGGGCAGGGAGGAGATGAAAGGATAAGGTGGTGAGGAGCGGGGGGGACCGGACCCGCCGGGCGGGGGTGCCGGGCGCGGCGGGCCGCCCTTACCTTTTGATACAGAGCCTGGAGGGCAGGTAGGCCCGGTAGCCGTCGGTGATGTACGGGTTGTCCTTGAGGGACACGGGGATCTGCTCGTAGGTGTAGAGGCGGATGCCGCGGGGCACCAGGACCGGCCAGTACTGGTAGCTGCCCAGCTCGATGTAATGCGCGCTCTTCAGCAGCTTCTGATGCATGGTTCCCGGCCGGCGCCGCCGCCGCCCAGGCTCGACCCGGCTCCGCCTCCCCGGGGAGGGGGCCTCGCGACCACAGCCCCCGCCCCGGAGACCGCGGACGCCGCGCCAGGTCCTGCTGTGGCCCCGCCGCCGCCGCCGCCGCCGCCGCCGCCGCCGCCCAGGCCCCGGCTCACCTCACAGAACCCGCGCCCCAAGCCCTCAGTCCCCGCCGGCGTCGCGGGCCTCTCTGACGCCAGCACGCCGCGCGGCCCCGCCCCCCTGCGCGGCCCCGCCCCCTGCTCTGCCACGCCTGCGGCGTGCGTCCGGCGGAGGGCGCGCTGCGCTGGTACTGTGGGGGATCCTGGGCCCAGCCTTTCTCGGGCTAGTTGTCCTAAGGAATTGTCATGCAACAGAGCCGTTTATGGAAGAGCCATGCATCTTGATGTTTACCCATTCCATCCTTCTCTCCCAGCCCTCCCAACTCCACCCCGCAGGTTTTCAGTTTCATAGGATATGCATGGCCTAGTCTGCCTGCGTTCTCCCTCTTTCCTCTTCATTACTATAACTTCATTTCATCCCTTCCTCCCTTCATTCTCTATCACCGCCACGTCGCCTCCTCCACACACCTTTCCTGGTCAGTTTCCTGGTCTTCATTTTGTTGACTGTTAGTTTTTCTAAGGAATTACACGGTTTGTGTTCTCTTCAAATACCATACTCCCGTCAATACAGTGGTGTACACTTGCATACAACCCCTATGTATGTGTTTGCTTGTACGTTTATAAATTAGGTTTAGCTTCCATGTATTAGAGAGAGCAAGCATCCTTTATCTCTCTAGGCCAGACTTAATTCTCTTTTTCTGTTTTTAACTAGTCAGGTGTTGTTACATTTTAAAATACGAAGAGGAAAGAGGTAGCAGAAAAGAAGAAATAATTGGAACTAACTCACCACCCGTTGGTTTATCATGGGGAAGTGAGTGACCTTGGGGGTTTAGATTCAACCAGCACTCAGGAGCTAGTGGAAACTCAGAGAATCTGATCAACATCAATCTTCATACAATAAGAATTGAGTGTTTATAATGAACCATGAACCATGTGGCGCTCCTGTTGAACCCTGTGGAGCACATGTTACTTTTAGAGAGCAAAAGCCCCTCATACTTGGAACATGGGCACCACTCACAGTACATTCTATGCACAAGAAACATGAAAACTAGACATTTCCATGTTTACAATAAAAACAATATGCCAAGGATATAGGCTGATGAAATCATAAGGACGATAAAGAAGTCTATTTAACTAAACGAAAATAAGAGTAGAATATACCAAAAGTTTGTCAGGCCAGCCTGGATTACAAAGGGTCCTATCTCAAAAATCCAAGCCAAGCCTATGGGATGTAGCTATGGCAGTGCATAGGGGGAAGTTGCAGCTTTGTGTTCAGCTCTGAAAGGTCCATAGCCCATTGCAAGATTCATGGTTGGTGACCTAATTTTGAAAGGATAAAAAAAGAAAACACATACATTTATTTAACAAGCTTTTCCATGACAAGCAATTTTCTGAAATGAAGATCCAAAGACCCTTGGATGGACAGCTGTCTTTTTCGGCTATGTGATATGATATGATGTGTGTGTGTGTGTGTGTGTGTGTGTGTGTGTGTGTGTGTGTGTGTGTGTGTGTGTGTGCGTGCGCATGTAGGTCCTGGGGCTTGAACTGAGGGCCTGAGCACTGTCCCTGAGCTTGTCTTACTCAAGACCAGAGCTCTACCACTTGACCCACATCACTACCACTTCTAGTTTTTTCTCCTCCTTTGGTGATTAATTGGAGAAAAGAATCTCTTCCTTAGAATATTAATCCTTAGATGTCAGCCTCCTGAGTGGCTAGGATTGCAACTATGAGCTACAGCACTCAACACTGTGTGATTTAAGAATGAAATCTCTCTTTATCCCTCTCTCCCTTCCTCCCTTCTTTCTTCTCCCCAACCCTCTTTCCCCTCACCTCTCCCCAAGGAATTTGGAAAGATAAAGACAAGATCTTTGTGTGTGTGTGTGTGAAAATACTGCACAGAGGGGGTACAATTACATGGGCAAGATAATGAGTACATTTCTTATCAAGCATTGTAGCCTCCTCCTTTATTTCCCCTTCCCATCCTTTCCCATCCCTTCCCATAGTTCATTTTCAACATAATGACTTGTACATCTCATTGTTACAATGGGGCCACCTGTATCCCTATTTAAACGATTTGTTTTTGCCCTTCACCTCCACAAATTATACTGACATCAAATACAGTGAAAGCAGGGGTTATACCTTGGGGGAGGGACATACAAAGCAACAAAGAAATGATCTTATAAATATGTTAGAAACAATCACAAGAAAGAAAAAAAACATTTGAATACATATCTTAGGGTTCATTTCTCTAACATCAACTTATCTGACCTTTTCTGCTTGACTCAGACATGTACTAGTTATTGCAAATAAGGGAAACCATGGGACCTATGTTTCTTTGGGCCTGGCTTACTTCACTTAATATAATTTTTTCCAAGTCTTTCCATTTCCTAACAAATGGGGCATTCCTAACAAATGGGTCATTCTTTCTGATGGAGGCATAGAATTCCATTGTGTATATATACCACATTTTCTTGATCCATTCATCTACTGAGGGGCATCTTGGTTGGTCCATATCTTAGCTATGGTAAATAATGCTGCAATAAACATAGTTTTAGTGTGGTCTTGTTTGTGAGCATTTGGGTAAATGCCTAACAGTGGTTTGCTGGGTCATAGTGGAGCTCTATGTGGAGTCTTTTGAGGCACCTCCATACTGCTTTCCAAAGTGGTTGAACAAGTTTACACTCCCACCAACAATGCAGTAAGGTTCCCTTCTATCTACATCCCCTCCAGCATCTATTGTTATTAGAGTTCTTGATTATAGCCATTCTAACTGGGGTGAGGTGGTATCTCAATGTTGTTTTGATTTGCATTTCTTTTTTTTTTTTTAGGTCCGGTCATGGGGCCTGAACTCTGGGCCTGGGCGCTGTCCCTCAGCTCTTCAGCTCAAGGCTAGTGCTCTACCACTTGAGCCACAGCACCACTTCCGGCTTTTTTCTTTTTGTTTATGTGGTGCTGAGGAATCGAACCCAGGGCCTCAGGCACGCAAGGCAAGCGCTCTACCACTGAGCCACCTTCCCAGCCCTGATTTGCATTTCTTTTATGGCTAGGGAGGTTGAGCATTTCTTCATGTGTCTATTGGCCATCCTTCTTTCCTCTTCAGAGAAGTTTCTCTTTAAGTTAAAGACAAGATCTTGTTTCATAACAGAGGCTGACTTTGAAATTCCCATCCTCCATCTCACCTCAGTTTTGCCTCTAGAGACTGAGACTATAGCCAAGACCCACTATTCCTGGCTGGGAATTCTGAAACCAAAATAGGGAGCACAGAAAAGGAAGACTAGACAGATCTTGTTTCTGAAAGCTTTCTTCTCAGTCTCCTTCAGTTGGAAGTACACACCATGCCACACATCATAGTTTGAGATGTTGTATGCAGATCCCGAACAGCACACAATAATCATTCATGACACTTATTATTTATTTTTGGAAGATTAGTGATAGTTAACTTTGAGAGAAATTATGGCTAATGTTAAGATCTTGGACTTTGAAGGCAAGCTACCTGAATTTGGATTCCTATTTAATCATTTGCTAGTTGATATATTCTTATGCAAATTATCTAAACTCTATAAATAGGAATAAACATAATATTTGTGTGTTATTTTTGAAGATTAAATGTATAATGAAAATAGTACTTTATGTTTTGTGTATTATTTTTGAAGATTAAATGAATAAACCCATGTTATGTGCTTAGAAATGCACCAGGCAAACTATCAAGCACCCAACAAATGTTAATTATACATAGCTCAATGAAACAGTAGTAGACAAAACTGGAAAGAAAGATAAATTAAAGATATATTCCTGGAAGTGGAGTTGTGGTTCAAGTGGTAGAGTGCTAGTCTTGAACAATAAAGCTCTTGGACAACACCCAAACTCTGAGTTCAAGCCCCCCCCAATATATTCTAAACTTAATTTAAATACTATATAGCCATGCAGCTAAAATAGTATTTACTAATTTACATATGTCATTTCTGCTGAAAGCTAATACATATACGAATTCTCATTTTAGTGGATAAAAATGCCTGAAAAATGCCTGCTATTCTTATTGATTTGTAATGTTAATATCTGCATGCATTGTTTTTTTGTTGTGTGTTGTTTTCTTTTGTTTCTTGTCAGTGGTGGGGCTTGAACTCAGGGCGTGGGCACTGTCCTTGAGCTCTTTTGCTCAAGGCTAGTGATCTACCACTTTGAACCATAGGACCACTTCCAGTTTTCTGGTAGTTAATTGAAAATGAGAGTGTCATGGACTTTCCTGCCTGGGCTGGCTTTGAACTATGATCCTCAGATCTCAGCCTCCTGAGTAGTTAGGATTACAGGCATGAGCCTCTGGTTCCTGGTCTTACCAACAGAATAAAAGATAGCTGCTATATAAAAGAGTTCTGATATGTATTGGCCCATGGATTGAGTCTTGAACAAGCAATCTTTTTTTTTTTTTTTTTTTTTTTGTCTGTTGTGGGCTTGAACTCAGGGCCTGGGCGCTGTCCCTGAGCCTCTCTGTGCTCAAGGATCTCTGTGCTCTACCACTTGAGTCACAGTACCACTTCTAGTTTTTGAATGTTTAACTGGAGATAAGAATCTCATAGGGACTTTCCTGCCCAGGCTGGCTTTGAACCACAATCCTCAGATCTCAGCCTGCTGAGTAGCTAGGATTATAGGTGTGACCCACAGGTGCCCAGCTTGCATGCATTCTTAATGAATAATGCATAACTACCTTGTGGCTATCACTGACCCAAAAGAGGATCAGTAGCCCATGAGATAGTCTGACGCAAACATTTATACAAGAACAATGGTAATTAGTTTAACTAATTTCTTTGGAAATTGATATGGGAAGAAAATGTGTAGACTAGTCTTTGAAACAGAAACAAAGTAAAAATTCAAATATAGAAGTATTTAGCTCTGAGATTATTTGATGTAGAGAAAGTAGCAGAGTAATGTTAATGGTTGCACACTAGACAGCTATAAATGAAAACAGTTTGATCTTTATTAATGTACCCATAAAGCTTGTTACAACTTGACTTCTGCATAATTCACTTAGTTCTACCTAGACCACTTAACATTTAAATTAAGTATTGTTTAACCCCAGGCACTTACAAAAGCCACTTACGAAATGAATGAGTGTATATGAAAAGAGATACAGCCACAATTAATGTCTGAATTTTCAAGTGAGAAAGAGACCTAAAAGTAAATAACTATGTAAAGAAAAAAAGCCTTTGCACTCAGGCCTGTATGACAGGAGAAGTAAGAACAGCACTGCTTTGGATAACTTCTACAGATAATAGCATTATGACATAGTTCCCCATGCATAACCATGTAATTGTAGTACTTAGAGGGTTCTAGCTTTTTTTTTTTTTTCATAGTCCTCAACAAAAATCTTTAGTGGCATATCTGGTGGGAGAAAAATACCTGGTGTGGTATCTGTAGGAACACCAGAACTTGTTGATAGGTAGATGATTAACAGCAACATCCAGCAGGAGACCATGGTGTCTCATGAAGTGGCCGGAGAGAGAGACAAATGGCCAAGTTAGAGGTCATGTGAAAAATGGGAGCAACATGGATTTCAAATGTGCTTGGGGTGATTGTACGGGCTGAGGAGAACATTCTCGAGGAGCTGGATGTCCTCTATTACCACGTGGGAATAGAACCATGGAAATTTGGGTTTTTACTTCGGGTGTGAATAATCTGTATCACTAAGCAAGTGAGAAGGATGCCTTGTTTTGTAGGATGCTTTTCACTGAGACTGGGGTGAAAGTAATGGGCTGCAGGAAGTATTTGAGGTAGGAGAGTTTATTTTCCTTCCTTTTATCTTCCTTCCCCCTCACATAACCTTTCTTTTATTTAACTAAAAAAAACGTTAGAGTGAGATTTGCAGGTATTGGAATGGCCATCATAGAACTTTGTATTTCTTCAGTTCTGACCCTGTACCATTTGTTTTCCTCTCTCCCTCCCTCCCTCCCTCCTTCCCTCCTTCCCTTCCTCCCTTCCTCCCTTCCTTCCTTCCTCCCTTCCTTCCTTTCCCCCTTCCTTCCTTCCCCCTCTTCCTTTCTCCCTCCTCCCTTCCTTCCACCTCTCTCCCTCCTCCCTTCCTTTCCCCTTCTTTCTTTCTTTCTTTCTTTCTTTCTTTCTTTCTTTCTTTCTTTCTTTCTTTCTTTCTTTCTTTCTTTCTTTCTTTCTTTCTTTCTTTCTTCTTTCCTTCCTTCCTTCCTTCCTTCTCTTTCTTTCTTTCTCTTTTTTTTTTTTGTCAGTTGAGGCACTTGAATTCAGGGCCTGGGCACTGCCCCTGAACCTCTTTGTACTCAAGGCTAATGCTCTACCACTCGAGCCACAGTGCCACTTTCTGGATTTTGAGTGGTTAATTGGAGATAAGAGACTCACAGGGACTTTTCTGCCTGGGCTGGATTTGAACTGTGATTCTCCAATCTCAGCCTTCTGAACAGGTAGGATTTACAGGCATAAGCCACCATGCTTGGCTTGTGCTACTTGCTTTCTTAAGCACATAGAAAACAAAGGCAGTGAATAGAATATCTTTTAGACAGTCATCTTTATGAATTTCCGCAATGGCTTGCATCTCAATCACGCTCCCATTACAATTGCTCTGAAGTTTTGGGATCACTCTGACCTGGATATGAACGCTTTTGGAAGGTGCTATTTCTCTACCTGGCCCCTATACCAAGGTATTTTGCAGGGTTCTTTCTTTAAAATGCTATTTTTACCCTCCATTTGTTTATGACCTCACTTACTGTTATTGAGGTGATGACTCACAAATTTTTCTGGCCCAATCTCCTCTCTGTGCATCTGAATTTATATACACAACTGGACATAGATACATGAAATATTAAAAAAAGGAAGAACTTGGTCTCTTTTGTCTGCAATCTATTTTCTGGTCTCTTAATCCACATTTATTCAGTCTCTTAAGCCAAAACTCTTGTAATTCTTCCTTGGTCCCATTTCATTAGTACCTTCTTTGGCTTCTTTCCTCATCAGCTCAATCAGTTCCTTGTCAATGATTTCAACTTCTTTGCCTAATTAAAATCAAGCAAGTAGTTAATCAGTTTAGCTGTTTCTTTAATTTTACACCCAACTTTGTTAAAGGGAATAAAAACATAGCATGAACTTGTATCTACAAATTCAGTTTACAATTTCTGTGGAGACTTTTACTACACATGAATATGTTAAATGTTTACCTGTTACCTTCTGCTCCCTACCTCCCTGCCTCCTGTCTCCATTAGCAGCTTACCTCTCAACGATTTCACGGAGAAAATAGAGGTCAAGACTGGACATGTGATCACCTTTCTGCTATTAGCCCTATATTTCAAAGGCTGCCCATAATCAAAGCCCATCTTTGTTTATTTTGTCTTACCTCAGTAGAAATGATCACTTTTTAAGTTTCATACTTCAAGTCAGTCCTGTTACTGTATTTTTTTTAGATGATGTTCCTTTTAGTCTGCTCATTGGCCTTGTTCTGTCAGTTACCTTCAGTTATCTTTCTCTCAGATGTATCTCCAACTGTTTCCCTAGCTGTTTGTTTTTCCTAGTGAATATGCATAAATACATACATATAGACATGTATACATACACACATACATATATGCATATATAGGTATATATATATAGTCAAGCTTCATTTATTTGAAAGCAAATAAAATAAAAGAGAGCAAACCTCTTTCTTTTGGCCTGTTCTTACACGAAGCATCATTCTCATTTTATCCTCAATCACACTTCAAGAGACAGTGGTCTACATTTATTGTGTCTATTTCTAAATTCCCTTTCATTTACTTCATGGAAATCTAACTTCTATTCTTACAGCTCTATTAAAACCTCTTTTCCCAAAATTTTATAGTCAATGGACCTCTTTTATTTAAAAAAAGTCTTTTACTATAATATGAAAACAAGCTACAAATGAATAAATCATAGCAAAGTAGAATTTGCCTAGCCACCCCAATATTCACTTCACATTCTTCATATTCTCATAGCCTACAGCTTTGTCCAAAGGAAACATTGTTGGGTCTCTTGATGGCTATCTTATTATTTAGCTGTAAATTCTAGGCATTCTAGTTTTTAGTCTTGAACGTTTTTTAAAATAAGTTTTTAAAAATCTTTTGAAAGTACTGGGCTTTGAACTTTGGAACTTGTACTTGCTAGCACTGTACCACTGTTGTGCTGATTATTACCACCACTGTGCTGACTGTTGTGCTGATTATGGCTAAAATGGGGTCTCTCTTCCTGCTCAAGTGTGTGCCTTGACCACAATCTGGTTATTTTAAGCTTCCTGTCACAACTAGAAAGAAAGCTCTCCAACTCACTTAGGGAGGGGGTAGGGGGTGGGGCGATGAGGGGGGTTGGGGGGGGCTCATGAACTTTTTTGGCTACAGTTGCCTCAAAATGAGATCTTCCTAGTCTCAGCCTCCCAAGCAACTAGAATTAAAGCTGAGTCACTAGCACTTGGCTCTTTGATGCGTTGTTTAAGTCATTTGGGGGCCTAAAGATTCTCATCTATTTTTTTCCTGTCTTACAAATTATTTATAAGATAGCTCATAGAATTTCTCACAGTCGGAATTCTGCTGTTTGCAGAGCTATGATGCAGCATAGTACACATTTTTTTTAAATTGTGAAAATACCTTACAGAGGGGTTACAATTACATGAGCAAGGTAATGAGTACATTTCTTATCAAGCATTGTTGCCTCCTCCTTTGTTTCCCCTTCCCATCCCTTCCTATCTCCCCCCCCCCATCCCCCCTAAATTTGTAAAGTTTGTTTTTCGGCATAATGTCTTGTACATCTCATTGTTGCAATGGGTCCACATGTATCCCTGTCTAAACAAGTTATTTTTTCCCTTCCCCTCCACAAATTGAGTGAAGTAAGCCAGGCCCAAAGAAACATAGGTCCCATGGTTTCGGATTTGCAATAACTAGTATATATCTGAGACAAGCAGACATCTGAGATGATCAGATAAGTTGATGTTAGGCGAAATGAACCCCAAGATAGGGACTCAAATGGTTTTTCTTTCTTGCTATTGTTTCTAATATATTTATAAGATGATTTCTTTGTTGCTTTGTATGTCCCTCCCCCACAGTATAATCCCTGTTTTCACATGTTTTTTAATTGACCTAAATCCTTGATGATGTTCTTAGTCAATCCATTTGGCAAAACAATATTTGGCAAATTGTTTCTGCTTTCTCCTGCTATATGGTCTGCTTTTTTCCCCTGATATTACCACTCACTGATTTTTAACATCTGGATCCATTAATTCACAGTGACTGTGAAGTTCTTAAACTACCCAGATCAGAGAGGATTCTAAAATTGGGAGAATCGCTGTTGCAATGGTCAGTGGGTGACTCAGCAACATTTTGCTTCAGGGTATAGTCATATCACTCATGATTTTAAGCAGCCCTCTCAACGGATCCCAAGACTAGAAATGGACCTAATCCAGGAAAGATCCAAGGAAAGCCTCTTATCAATGGGTGTAGACCTCTATGACATATACAGGAGGCAAAAATGTTTCAGGGAATGTTTTGGCATAGAAATGCTAATAGCTTGAACCTAAGAGGTAGAGACCGAAAGAAATGAAGGAGAACTAGACTTCTGGGATTTTATGGTCATAAGAAAAAGAGAGAATGACTCCAGGGCTGACCCTTAGATGGGCTAGTGGAGTTCCATCACAGGCCCGAAGGGCAGGGCTCAGCCCCCAGAGAATTTCAGGCCTTGAAACCTGTACATATTTTCTCTTCTGGATTTGGAAACTGCTTGGTCCTACTGACCTCTTCATTTTTTTTTATTCTTTTCGAATGGGAATGTATGCTCTGGGCCTGTCACCCCATTGTATTTTGGAAATAGATAACTTGTATTCTAGTTTCACAAATCATATCCAGAGTCTTAGATGAGACTATGGAATTTTTAGTTGATATATAGAAAGATTTTGGACTTGGACTTTTGGGGATATGGCTATTGACTGAACATACTTTGAATGTTGAGCAGACATGAATTGTGAGAGAACAGGAAGGCAATAAAGTCTTGGCTTCTTTTGAATGCAAAATAAGAGTTCAAAACCACAATCCAGATTAAATGGATATTTATTCAAGCATTTGTATTTATATTTGGCATTATGTGAGTTTATAGTAATATTTCCTTCAAAATTTAGTACTTCATGAAGCTCACAATACTGCTCAAGTGATGGAGCACTATCTTAATAAGCATAGGGCTCTGAGTCAGTCCTCAGTACAGCCTAAAAATTTAGTACCACAGAACTTTCACAAACTTGTTTTATTTTACATTATACATTCATTATCAAATTATAATAGTGACATAATTATACCAATCATGATTAGTGAAAATGATTCATTTTTTGCATATCCTATGCCTAACCCCTGTTTTCTTTTAATTTTTTTGGTTGTATTATATCTATGCATTCAGAATCTATAGCCATTTACATACTGTATTCTTTTCATACTCATGTACTATATTTTAAATATCACGAATTCTTCTGTTAACATCTAGTTATTTTAATTCTTTGCAGTTTTTTCTTTAGGAAATTCTCTAAAAAATGTCCTCTGAGCTCTTTCAAGGTATGAAAAGTTTTTCTGGGACCATCTTCTTGTTTTTCATTGTCTTTTTCCTTTCCTTTCTCATTCTCCTTTTTAAAAATTTTCACTTTCTTCTCTATCTTCAAAAAAATTGGGGGACAAAAAAAGGTCTCTCTCTGTATAGTTCTCTCAAACTTGAGATTCTTCTACCTCTTACTCCTGAGTGATTGGATTGCAATTGTGAGACATCACAGCTGATTCTGAGACTTGAAGGTGAGTTTTGTGGATATAATATCCTTGATTCATGTGCTTTCCCTTAGTTAACCTGGCTTCTGTAATATAAAGCTTTATTAGCAAAAGTATAATAGTGGTAATTTTCTTTTCCATAGTCTATCTATGTGTTCTTTGATTAGATGCTAGAAAGACACTGAGAAACTTACAGGTTATTATCTTCATTAGATTGTTTTAAGGTCAACTGTCTGGACTCCTGATCTCACGCATATAGCACATTCTGTTAGAATGCCTTTAAAATCTTTTTTTTTTGTTTTGTTTTCAGAAAGTTTTCTTTTTATTATAGGTTTTGTATTTATTCTGTTCCCATTTTCTGAATTTCTTCTTCAGGCACTATTAATATCTATGCATTGGCTCTTCTTTGTTTATCTTCAATATTTGTTACTTGTCAAAACCTTTAAAACTTTTCTTTCTTATATTTCTGCGAGTTTCTTCCTTTTTACTTTTTTAGCTCTTTTATTCTTCTTTTCTAGAATATTTTTTCCTTTACACACATTATTTCCTCAGATCTGTCAACTAATTTGTGAGTTTTTAAATTCTTATGTGGCCAGACACTGGTGGCTCAGGCCTGTAATCTTAGCTACTCAGGAGGCTGAGATATGACCATCATAGTTTAAAGCCATCCTGGGCAGGAAGTCCATGAGATTCTTATCTTCAATAAACCACCAGAAAACCAAAAGTGGTGCTGTGGCTCAAGTGGTAGAGCGCTAGCCTTGAGCTGAAGAGCTGAGGGACAGCACCCAGGCCCAGAGTTCAAGTCCCATGATGGAAAAGTAAATTCTTATGTACTTTATCCTTTATAATTTCATATCATTTTTAACACCTAAGCCTATTTTGAAGGACATTATAATTTTTATGTTTTTAAGAGTGTATTTTTATATTCATTTTTCTTACAAGGAATACTATTTTGCTTATTCTTTTCTTAATAGATTTTTAAATTTTATTTTTGAGACAGAGTTTGCTGTGTAGCCTGGTCTGTCTTTGAATTCACAGTCCTCTTGTTTCACCCTGTTCAATGCTAGGATTATAATTATGTGCTACCATGCTCAGCTTTCATTCTTTATCTTTTCATTGTAATAATTTTGATTGTGATTCGACTTCTATGTCTTTCTACTGTTCATTTTATGCAACTTTCTTTTACATGAGCTTGAGAGGAGCACTTAATTTAGATGGTTTTCTGGACTTCTTCAAACTCTGTTATTGGTTTTGTGTTTAAAAAAATGGAAGCACAGAATTGTACCAAGAGCACAGAACTCCAAGGCCTGCATCTTGTATATACATTTTTCTAACTTGGGGAGGGAAAAGGAAATAACAAAATGCTGAAATAAGGATATGGATTTACCTATTGTAACAACGAGATGTATAAGACACTATATTGAAAAGGAACTTTACAACTTCTGGGGGTGGGGAGGGAGGAGTTGGGGAGGTGGGGAGGGAAGGGATGGTAGGGGAAAAACACAGGAGGAGGTAACAATGCTCAATAGGAAATGCACTCATTGCCTTGCTCATGGAACTGTAACCCCTCTGTACAGTATTTTTACAATAAAAATATACAAAAAATGGAAGCACAAAAACGGTGGGACAAAGGGTGAACCAATTCTATGTTGGAACTGAACTATACAACTTGGGGGAAGGAAGTTGGGAGGGAAATAACTGGGAGAGAACGAGGGAGGGGTGACACTGTTTAAAAAGAAATGTACTTATTATCTGACTTATGTAACTGTAACCCCTCTTTACAATAAAATTTTTTTTTCTTTTTGCTTATGTGGTGCTGAGGAATTGAACCCAGGGCCTCAGGCATGCAAGGCAAGCTCTCTACCACTGAGCCACCTTCCCAGCCCTACAATAAAAATTTAAAAACATTTATTTTTTATTTTTTTGTCAGTCATGGGGCCTGAATTCTGGGCCTGAGTGCTGTCCCTCAGCTCTTCAGCTCAAGGCTAGTGCTCTATCACTGGAGCCACAGCGCCACTTATGGCTTTTTCTGTTTATGTGGTGCTGAGGAATCGAACCCAGGGCCTCATGCTTGCAAGGCATGCACTCTACCACTGAGCTACCTTCCCAGCCCCATTAAAAATTTTTAAAAAGGGACTGAAAGAAATCTCGGTGGATTTCCTTACTCATTTCTTTCTTCTCATTCCTGTGTCTTTTTTACTTCAATTCTCCTTAACTTTATTATTCACAGTATTTTCTCCTTATCAGGGATATGGGCTCTAGCTTGGAGTATTCCTAAAGATATTAGTGAAAGCAAGAGTGCTCTAGGTCTTTCATTCTGTACCCCAGAACTCTTCTCCTTACTACTTCTCCTGACTACTGAGTTAAACATAATCCCTCCCAATTTCAATTGTACTTCTCAATTTATTTTATAGATTTGCAGTGAATATCTATTGGCTACTCCGATGTTCTACTCTCAGATCCATCTGCTGCCCTGTTAATTCCTCCTGCATGTGTACCAGAAGTACTGTGTTCTACCTACCACCACCCCAACTTGTTTCTATTTTGGAATCCCTTTGGAAAGTATGTGATCTAGATGTTCTGTTTTGGGTCACTTTTGTTCTTGATTCTTGAATTTCATCATTTAAGTCTCATGTGTTTATGTGAGCATTCAGGAAGATTCCAACTCTGTTATTCTGCGATTACTCTTATTTTTGGCTGAGTCCTCATTAGTGGTACTTTTTAAATTCTTATAATAGTGACTATCTTCAGCATGAATTTTCTTAGTTTCAATGACTCTGTTCTCTTGGTATTCTTTTTTTTTTTTTTTTTGTCGGTCGTGGGGCTTGAACTCTGGGCCTGGGCACTGTCCCTCAGCTCTTCAGCTCAAGGCCAGCGCTCTACCACTTGAGCTACAGCGCCACTTCCTCTTGGTATTCTTTTTTATTTCTCTTTACCCACTGTCTTAGCTGTTTTTGTGATTATCATTTCTTTTCTGTCTCATATATATCCATATTCCTCGGTATTCTGCTCTTAATTCTTTTTTCTTTCTTTTCTTTTTTATTTTATTTTATTGTATTTTTTATTTTTGTTAGTTGTGGGGCCTGAACTCTGGGCCTGGGTGCTGTTCCTCAGTTCTTCAGCTCAAAGCTAGCTCTCTACACTTGAGTCACAGCGCGACTTCCGGCTTTTCTGCTTATGTGGTGCTGAGGAATTGAACCCTGGGCCTCATGTATGCTAGGCAAGCACTCTACCACTGAGCCACCTTCCCAGCCCCTCTTTTCTCCTTTATACACAGTAGTTAGACTACATTTAAGTTTTGCTGTGTAGCTGTCTTTTTTTCACTTTTGTATTATTTCTTTTTTTTTTAGTATATATTTTTTATTGTAAAGATACTGTACAGAGGGGTTACAGTTACATGAGTAAGGTAATGAGTACATTTCCTATCCAGCATTGTTACCCCCTCCTTTGTTTTTCCCCTACCATCCCTTCTTGCCCCATCTCCCCAACACTCCCCCCCCCCTTGTAAAGTTCGTTTTCAACATGGTGTCTTGTACATCTTATTGTTACAATGGGTCAACCTATATCCTTTAGAATGGCTATAATCAAGAAATCTAATAACAACAGATGCTGGAGGGGATGTGGCCAAAAGGGAACCCTATTGCATTGTTGGTGGGACTGTAAACTTGTTCAACCACGTTGGAAAGCAGTATGGAGGTTCCTCAAAAGACTCCACATAGAGCTCCCCTATGACCCAGCAAACCACTTTTTGGCATTTACCCAAATGATCACAAACAAGACTACACTAAAGCTACCAGCACGACTATGTTTATTGCAGCATTATTTACCATAGCTAATATATGGAACCAACCCAAATGCCCCCCAGTAGATGAATGGATCAAGAAAATGTGGTATATATATACAATGGAATTCTATGCCTCCATCAGAAAGAATGACATTGCCTCATTTGTTAGGAAATGGAAAGAACTGGAAAAAATTATATTAAGTGAAGTAAGCCAGACCCAAAAAAACAAAGGTCCCATGGTTTCCCTTATCTACAATAACTCATATATGTAGCTCAGTCTTACCCTGGACAGTTATCTTTTTTCTTCTCTTGGCTTGTGTGTGTGTATGTAATATTTATATATATATATATATATATACACATATATAATACTGGTTTTGAAATTTCCATGTTGATATACATATCTGTATACAGTTTTCTGTGAGATAGTTCCATTTGAATTCCTACCCCAATGTTCAGACTCAGGAAGGTATCAAATTAAGAAAATATTCTCTTCAGACCTTGTCCATATACTTTTTCATGAATTATACCACTATCTATGCAGAAATTCAACAATCATCTAAGATAAGAGGCAGAAAATAAATGACAACTTGTTAACACTAATGAATAGTAGTGGTTTATATGGAGCATATTAGAGATGTAATGAGAATAATTGTCAGGTATTGTTGGATTCTATCTCTATTATATTTCTAAAACTTTTCACCTACTGAAGAACATGGGTGTTTCTTCTAGTACTACTAATGTAGTTATTAAAAATACTAGTATACAGTATTTGTGAAAACCTTATTTCTTATTTTTCTATGATGAATGCTCCAAAATGTGATAGTTGTGTCATGGTTAGTCATGGTTATATGTTTGTTACATGCATAGTTTTATATTGGACACCTAAATATTTTATAATAAAACTTCAATGAATCAAGTAATGACCAAATAGTGTTACATCACAACATAGATTAGGATCAAATAAATCTATTTTATTGGTTACAAGCACAGAGGTGATACTTTAAATATTCTTGAACATATTACAAACCAGAAATTAATAAAGCTTAAATTTTGTAACTTTTTTCAATAGTTTAGGACATCAGACATTTAGTTGCAACCTTTTATAATAGCCATGGTGAGGTATAATTAATGATAAATGATACATCAATATTCCACCCTAATATTTGATCTCCAAATGGCTGAATTTTGAAGATTGGATTACCCCCACAAGTGATGATTATTTAATTAGTTTTAATTAGTACTATATATTAAGTAAGTAGCTACAACATTTTGAAGATATTTTTCTGTTTTTATGGTGCTTGTCTTGGTGGCATCATCCTATGCCAATACCAAACTTATCTTTTATTATGAACTTATAGCCAGTACTGACAACTATCTTCCAATATCTTGGAGGGAACATGTACTGTACATACAGATCCATGCCAGGCGTACATCCCTTACTGGCAATTAGTGGAATTTATCTTGGTGTTGTTTTTCTCATCTGTTAGGGATCATTTTGAACAACCTCAATGATTTGACAGGGCTATCAAGAGCTCTAGTGAAATGACATATATAAAGTATCTGGCTGAGCAAATGAATCAGTGATCTTCAATTTATTTCTTTTATGGCATTTTGAACATGAAGAATAAACTTCTTGAGCCTTATTTATAAATCTTGTTCATGTCTATAATAAATTGTTACAGATCATTTTTTATCTTTGAAATTTGAAAGAGTAAGTCACAAAAAAGCAGTTCAGAATAACAAGGGCAATTAGTGTAATCTGCCAGCAGGCTTTCTGAAGATTAGAGATAGTTATTGGTACAAAGAGAAACAATGAAAATGTCGACATTTTGAGACACAAGATTTGCCTTTCTGTTTCTTTATTTCTTATTCATTGATAGCTAATTCAAATCCACTTAATTTTGATTGACATATCTTGTAATAATTAAATATATAAAAAACACAACCTTTACCCGCAGACTATAGACTTCTAAACAAATATCCACTTACAAAATGGCCAAAACCACAAGAGCTATTTGGAGAGCTTACTCCTAACAAACAGAAATCATAAAATGATTAAATCATTTTAATTTAAACGAGAAATCATAAAATGAACAAGACTCTTTTGTATATAATTTGTTAGTGTTAACGTTGAGAAAGAGTAGTGGTGATATTAGCATCAGGCTGTTAGCTTTTAGAAGTTAGGAAAACATGCACAATGCATGAAAAACCACTGCAGTCTGTGCCAACATTATTTTTGAGAATTCCCGTGGATTTTACCATGTAGTCACACAGTCTTCCTGCAGATGGCACTCCTATTCTACAGAATCATTATCTCTAGAACACTTGGTTACTACCTTATGTTAAGACAGGGAGAAAAGTGATTGTTTTAAAGGTTAAGTATACCATTTAAAAAGAAAATTATTTTACAAGGAATTTTCTTTTATCAAGGAAAAGATTCAACCTAGAAGTAGATAACAAGCCCCTCCTTTCTATGCTTTATCTTGAACCATCCCCCAGGTTTCATTTTGGACATATTTCTCTACTTTCATAGAATTTAGGGGTATTATTTGAGCTTAGGAAAATGATTATCTTTTTTTTTTTTTTTAAAAAAGCTGGATCTTGGGGTGACTGCACTTCCACCTGGGCCTCAATTAGCTTTTCCTTCCACTATGAGGCCCTGGCTGGTACTGAGAGTATAGGCCGTCAGGAGCTTGCAGGTATAGGATGGAAGAGTAAAGTAGAATTAACAAGACACCTAAATATAGCAACTTCTTCATTATGAAACCATGGTATATAATTTTATAGCATTTTTTATTGTGGTCAAGTGATTACATAAATTTCACAGTATTGTGAGGTAGTGATGCTTAGTTAAGGTCACAACCCATTATAACCTTCATGGGGCAAATTGTCTTTATTGTGGTCTATAAGGTTTATGAATTCTATGAGCTATGATAATGCAGTTATTTCTTTCATGTGGGGTGATATGTACATTTCTTTAATTTTAAATTTATTGTAAAGGTGTTATACTGAGGGTTTACAGTTACATAAGTAAGGCAAGAGTACATTTCTTGTCAAACATTGTTACCCCCTCTCTCATTTTTTCCCACTTCCTCCCCCCAACCACCAGTTTTCCTAACTCCAAGTTGTAAAGTTCATTTCCAATGTAGTGACTTGTGAGTATTTCTGTTGCATTGTTTCACCTTTTGTTCTTATTTTTTAACCTTTTGTTCTTTAAACCATGATATTTTATTTTATTTTATTTTGCTGGTCATGGGGCCTGAACTCCAGGCTCTGGGCCTTGAGCTTTTTAGCTCAAGGCTAGTGCTCTACCACTTGAGCCACAGCAACACTTCTGGCTTTCTCTGCTTTTGTGGTGCTGAGGAATCAAACTCAGGGCCTTATGCATGCAAGGCAAACACTCTACTACTGAGCCACCTTCCCAGCCCTTAAACCATGATATTTTAAAAACCACTTCTTAAGGCTTGCATTGTACATTTTATGCTTCTGGATAAACATGCAGAACTTTTTTAGTTCTTCGTTTTTTGTTTTGCCTGTCCTGGGTATTGAACTCAGGGCTTGGGTGCTGTTTCTGAGCCTCTTTTTTTTTTTAAATTGTGGAAATACCGTACAGAGGGGTTACAATTACATGGTTAAGGTAATGAGTACATTTATCAAGCATTGTTGCCTCCTCCTTTGTTTCCCCTTCCCAACACCCTGCCCCCCCATCCCTCCCCTGTCCCCCAGCCAAAGTTGTTCGTTTTTCGACATAACACTTGTACATCTCATTGTTGCAATGGGTTCACCTGTATCCCTATTTAAACAATTTGTTTTTCCCTTCCCCTCCACAAAGTATACCAACATCAAATACAGTGAGAGCAGGGGTTATACCGTGGGGGAGGGACGTACAAAGCAACAAAGAAATCATCTTATAAATATTTTGGGAACAATCACAAGAAAAACCACTTGA
>NW_027206512.1:16422349-16439849 GCF_024711535.1 Dipodomys merriami | reverse complement strand
TTAGAACACTTAAACTGACAGAGCTACTTCTGCTATTCCTTGGAAGGTGATTATGAAGCACAGACAGTTGGTGATGTGGAAAATACAACTGAACTCAGCTGTAAGTTTACAGCTGTTTTACTGAGCTTTACAGAGGCTGTACTTCATGTATCTTTTTGCAGTCATCTTTTCTGTGTTTTTGCCCTGATGGAAAATTTTAAACAGCCCCAAAATAGGATAATGAAAACTGAATGCAGACATGGCAGTGAAGTTAATTACTATAACTAAAATATTAAAGATTTTCTTCTATAGAATTTCTGTTGGCTAGATTCCATTTCTCTAAAATATAGAGTTAATGTGTTATGAGTGTATATATCTATAGACACACATTTTGCTGTTAGGAAATACATTTTTTCCATATTTGTAGCCCTTGGGAATGCTTACTTGGCACATTTTCCAATAGTTGCCATTCACTAAAGGATTGCTTGAAATTGCAGCTAGTTATTATGTTACTAGCACAGACAGGCTGCTATACAATAGACAGATGGCAAAGTTTGCTTTCCCAATTTGAGTTCAAAACAATATTTAAGATAGAAATGATAATTCATATAGTCCTCCAAGATAAGCTGGAATATAAAACAAAACAATAACAAAAAGAAGCCAAAAGGCTTCTCTCAGATGCTTGAAACGTAAACCCCTTACAAGCTCAACTCTTCCGAACCCACCAACGCCCAGTGTGGCGATAATCTCAAGGTTCTGGAATGGGGATGATGAGGAAAATCTGGCCACCTTCTCCTTGAGCTGAATCATCTCCAGAGAGAGTGCTTTGGACAGCTTCCAGTTAGACATGGATCTCCTGAACAAGAGAAGTGAAAGTTGACACACACACACACACACCTTTAGTCAGGCAGGCACCAGATCATTTATAAACTCTACTCAAGTCTTACTTCTGTCTATATTACTGCTTAGAGTGCCACAGACACTATATCAGCTTTGATAGGATTGGATTCACATCTGGGGAGAAATGATAGAGAACATAACACACACACACACACACACACACACACACACACACACTGTACAACGGTCAAAGAGACTCAACAAGAAACAAAATGGATAAGTTTTGTAGCCTTCAAACTATACCTCAGTAAAGTTGTTAATAAACAACCCAGAGAAGGAGCTGATGGAAGGGAATAAAATCATAGCGATTTCCTTTGCGACACAATTAGAATGCTACCTTAAAAGTCTTTCCCACATTTTACTACCTGTGTTACGTTGGTAAGCTCTTAAAGTTCTTGAGGGCTTACCCAGGCTGGGAAAATTGCTTTGTAAAACTTTGAAACACATTTCTTATTTTATGTATAAATATTACTCCTTGGGGAAACTTATTTTTGCTTCTAATTAAGACTTAACATTCTGAAGTATATGTATATATACCTATAAATATGTATATGTATAAACTGTTATTACAAAAAGGCCTTTGGCGGGCTTTAACTCAAAAACTGATATGCTGAATTGAAACCTCTTCGTACAACAGATAAGTTTTTTGAAAAAAATCATGAGAGCCAGTGGCTCAGACCTATAATCATAGCTACTCAGGAGGCTGAGATCAGCAGATTGTGGTTCAAAGCCAGCTCAGATAGAAAACTTCATGAGACTCTTAACTCCAATAAACTATTAAAAATCATTTTTTTTTTTTACAAAAAGCTGTAAGTGGAGCTGTGATTCAAGTGGTAAAGTGCTAGCCTTGAGCAAATGAATATTATGGACAGCACCCAGGCCTTG
The DNA here is from genome assembly GCF_024711535.1 of Dipodomys merriami. NCBI lineage: Eukaryota > Metazoa > Chordata > Mammalia > Rodentia > Heteromyidae > Dipodomys > Dipodomys merriami. Next base: position 16,438,085 of record NW_027206512.1, on the reverse strand, counting down.
TGTTCAAGCCCCAGACCTAGCACACACACACACACACACACACACACACACACACACACACACAAATTAATTAATAATAATAAAGTTAAAAATGTAACTGCACTGTCTTCTTTGCAAAAAAACTTATTAGCCCCTACTGATTTATTGTTCTAGTTTAATCCAAAATTCAGTCTTCTAGAAAATTTGCCATACAACTTTGAAAGTATCTCAGAAACATGTCTAAGCTTTCACTCAGAATATTAAAAAGGCCTAGGATTTAGGACCTCGCTTGCATGATACCCTGAGTTCTACCCTCAGTATTACAATAAAGAAAATACGAATGTTTATGTTTTAGAAAATAATCACACTTAACAAAATCAGCTTTCTATTCAATTTTTAAAAATCACTATTAGTACATTTTAAGGCTTACTTAACCCATTGTCTATATCCATAAGTCCCTGGATAAAGCTTCGGGAAGCTTTTTCAAGCCATAATATTACTCTTACTTTTAATATGGTACCATTGACCCTGCAATTCAATCACCAAAATAAATAATTCTCTTTACTGGGAAATATCTCCCTACAATTCTTACTCATCATTCCAAAAGATGATGACTACTTACAGACTTAATCTCTATGGGAGTGGTAGGAAGTACCTTGTTTGTAGAAGAACTATTTAAAAGTTCCCAAGAATTTCCTGGTAAAGTCTATGTTCATTGCTGCACTATTTTTATTTACCATAATCAACTTATGGAAACAGCCCAGATGCCCTAAAATAGATAGAATATAGATAGAATATAGATATTCTATCTATATTCGATATATATACTCTCTCCATATAAATATATCTATATGTCATATATATCATATATATGAGAATATATATAAAGGTGGTATATCATATATAAAAGAATATATAAAGGATAAAGGTGATATATATGACTAGAGAAAACATATATTCTCTACATATTATATTAAATATTTAATATATTCTATATATTCTCCATATGATATATGTGCATATATATGCATATATATCACCTTTCTTTGGTCCATACACACATATACAAACACACACACATGCACACAAACACATACACAATGGAATTCTAATCATCTCTCAGTAACAATAACATGATGACATTTTCAGGAAAATAGATGGACTTTGAAAAAATTAAGTTCAAATGAAATAAATCAGGCTCAGACAGACAAAGGCAGCATGTTTTCTCTCACATCTGGAAGACAGATCTAAATTATAAACATATATGCAACATATATACACAAACAAATTATGTATGCTATATGCAGGGGAAGATGCCAATGATTTAACTCCTTTGAACCACTAAGTTACAGCTTAACAAAATGAATAATAGGAAGCTGAAACATGTTTTGTTGGGGGGGGGGGAAGTGGGAGGAGAGAAGTGTCAGATGAGTGGAGAGAAGAAGGGTGGGCAAATACAGCCACAACATTCAATGTACATATGCAAAAATAGATCCAGGTAATTTCAGAGAAGTGGGTAGGGTTTGGATAGATGACAGAGAATGATGGAGGGAGTAACACTGATCAAGATGTGTTGTAATTGTAAACTGACTTAATAGCTGCTTGGCAGAACCAAGTTCCCCATCCCTTTCCCATCCTTATCTGCCAGCAGAAGTGAAGTCTATCATAGGAAAATGTCTCCCCACGTACTTTGCATGTCTCTTTTCGTCATCACGGTTCAGGGTGGCCACATACCCTTCAAGGTATTTTTGGAGTTCTTCAAATGTCCCAACAGTTTGGTTGAATGTTCTAAACAAACAAACAAACAAACAAACAAATAAATAAATAAATAAATGGCTCTGTTCTGATAATGGCCATACAAATCGCTATTCTTTTTTTAAAGGTAATGCAGTATTTATTCTGTGTAGTATATTAAACATTGTAGTATATTAAACATATATATTTTAAAACAACAAATTGCTATTCTTAATCTCCCAAAAACTTCAGTTATTTGTGGCTTTCATAACTGTTTAAAATCATTTATGGAATGTCAAAAGAGGCTGTAATGATGTAGAATAGTTACCAGAAGTTTATATTTATCCTTTGAGTTTCTGAAAACAGTTATCAGTGAGAAGATCAAACATTTTCTACAGATTTCTGTTTGCAGTTCTGATTTCTCAACAGTCTTTCCTTCCTTCCTTCCTTCCTTCCTTCCTTCCTTCCTTCCTTCCTTCCTTCCTTCCTTCCTTCCTTCCTTTCTTTCTTCCTTTCTTTCTTTCTTTCTTTCTTTCTTTCTTTCTTTCTTTCTTTCTTTCTTTCTTTCTTTCTTTCTTTCTTTCTTCCTTTCTTCCTTTCTTTCTTTTTTGGCTTTGTATTGTTTTGAGACAGTGAAAAGGAGTTTATCTGATGTGTTTTCTGAATCTATGGGTAGCAAATGTTACAGATTCTTCTAATATTGTTTAATTGCATTAGATTATGTATGTTAAAATTTAAAACAAACATTTATTGTCTCTGACCATTTCCCACGTTTAACATTCTTTTTTATATTTTTTATTGTAAAAATACTGTACAGAGGGTTTACAGTTACATGAGTAAGATAATGAGTACATTTCCTATTGAGCATTGTTACCTTTAACATTCTTTCATAATTAAGTTCTCCAATATATGTAAATATTTTGTTTTTTGGTCAGTCGTGAGGCTTGAACTCTGGGGCTGGTGCTGTCTCTGAGCTCTTTAGCTCAAGGCAAGCCCTCTACCACTTGAGTCACAACACCACTTCTGGTTTTCTGGTGGTTAATTGGAGATAAAAGTCTCATGGACTTTCCTGCCCAGGCTGGCTTAGAACCACAATCCTCAGAGCTCTGCCTCCTGAAGAGCTAGGATTACAGGCGTGAGCCACTAGTGCCCAGCTTCTCCAATATTCTTTTTACTTTAACTTAATATTTCTCAAAGATGCATGCTAGCTCATGCTATACAGATATATTGGATGCCTGTTCTAATGTCCCATCCACTCCCTTGTCATTAGGACTTCTTGTATACTAGGCTACCTATGAGGAAAAGAATCAATCCCTAGTCAAAGAATCATTTTCTTAGTTATATACTTGTAAGGCTTCACACATGCCCACATCTAGCCATCTACCTTGATTTGTGACTATTGGGTACTTTTATTCGCTACAACAAAATAGTAACCTTGAAAGTAGAGAACCTGCTTTAAACATCCCAGTAACATTAAGCACCTGGTATATAATAAAACAAACATTACCTCCAAACATCTAAAACTAAATAAAACCAGTACCACCTCAATCATGTATTGTCATGATTGACTGCCTCTACACACATTTAATTGACAATTAACTTTCATATTACTCAGCAGGTATTGCAGAACTAGGCTGCCATTTTAGCCTCACTTCCATAAATACCTTCCATTCTTTTCTGATTGTTCTGTAACATGACCCTTGTTGGCTGCAGTAAGAGATAAAATAATACTGCTGTGGGATTTCTGATTTCCAGAACAGCTGAAACTTTCAAATAAAAAAAAAAAAAGATTTTTGTGTGCTTTTGTTTTCGTTTTATTCTACCCTTTGACAACATTTGTTCTTTGCTATTAAACTCACTGAAATATTATTATAAACACATCTTATTTTAAATGTAGGTGACACTGGTATCACAAGTCTCTGTAGATTCTGCTCCTTCCTTAATATTTTTTTTTATTGTCAAAGTGAGATAGAGAGTGGTTACAGTTACATAAGTAAGGTAATAAGTACATTTCTTAATGAACTTGTTACCCCTCCCTCATTTTCCTCCTACTTTCCCTCCTGCCTAATTTCACCCTCCCCCCCAAGTTGTAAAGATCATTTCCAACATTTTGTCTTGTATATGTTGCTGTTACATTGTTTTCCCCCTTGTCCTTTGTCTCACCATTCTGCTGTTTCCCCTTCCCTTCCCTAATTCAGATAAATGTATATATAATATCAGAGTACCAAAATCAACAGGAAATAAACCATAGGGAGAATAATACAAAAGAAACAAGAAAGCACATAGTACATTAAAAACAGCAACAACAAAGAAAAGCCTCTTACGTCTGCTCCTTAATCTTAAAGCAATGGTTGAATAGCTACCACATTGTAGCTGTAACTTTGACACAGCCTGTGTTTATTCACAGTTTGAAGGACAGACTAATCAACTCATTTGGGATTTGATCGATCAGTAATGGAGACGTCACCAGTAGTACTTGCCATTTGTTTAGAGCTCTTGCCAAACAATAAATTCACAGGTTTTATCAACTTTGCAAAATAATGAAAACCCAGACTTTTAACTCTCCTTTTTGGCCCTGTAAACATTCTAAGCATTTGTTAGAAATCATGCCTATGAAAGAAGAAATGCAGATCTGGAAGCTTTCAGTCACTGCATCTCAGTTCAAGGTGGTACCCTTCATTCAACCACCATCTGGTAAGCACTGTCCTCATGCCAAGGACTATGTCAGATGCTGACAATGCAGCCTCATGGTATGAGTGCCATGTTGCTGTATTCATGAAGCTTGCAGAAGAATGGCAAGACAGATGTTAATTGAAACAATTAAGTGTAAATTTAAAATTAGATATACAGGGTGCTCTGTAAGCATTATTTTAGGAACTTAATTGAATCTGTAAGTCATAACTAGGATGATCATACCACTTTTTAACAATAGTTTTCAGAGTGAAATGAAATGTAAATAATAAATATAATGTTGGGATAACCCTAACTGTCCAAGGAAATTAAAATTGTAGTACAATCTAGGTGTAGCTGATGCTCAAATTCTCTTCATATCATATTTCATTTTGTATTGTGCCAAACATACAGACAACCAATAATACCCGTGTAAATTAAACTTTTAAATTATAAGCTTACAAATAATCTGTAAAACAGAGCTAATATACAAACATTGCATGTATGTGATTGCAATGAAGAATGAAGAGTTCTTCCTCTCTATCATATATTCTGTCCTAACAATTTGAAACTATAGCCTACAGCCAATATTATTCAGTTCATACATGTATTTTTAAGAAACTCATATAGAAAAATGAACAATTGAGGCAATATTGTACCAAAACATTTTCCACATGAGAAGTGTCATACAAAAATTACCTTTACCTGAGCACCTTTGACACTTTCCTAGCCCTGAATCTTTTCTTTGGAATTTTATTTCACCTGAAGTGAGTTCCACATTTATACTTTACTCAGAAAAAATGCTGTTAATTCTTTAAGCACCATTCCCACACTAAAAAATAAAATACAATTTTAACCATTTGGCCACATAGCCACTGCTTCACTTTCTGAGCAGGTGCTATGAGAGCCAAATGGAAAAGAGAAGAGAGAAGAGAGAAGATGGAAATGACTCAGGAAGGCTGGAAATAGATCCTTCTTAATCACAGATGCACTGTTGGGCAATTCTTTAATCTATTTTATATTCACTTTTCTTATCTGTAATGGAGAATAAATACAATTCTAAGTGATACCAAGAAGTGCCAGGTTTTAAAACATATTAGCTGAAAAGCACAGGGACAGTTCCCAAGCCCAGAGTTTAAGCCCCACAACCAACAAAGAAAATAAAAAATAAAAAAAAAAAACATATTAGCATTATTGTGTCGAACTTTTTAAGTAACACTTGGCTTCTAGATGAAATAATTTTAGGTTTGGAATTTTCCTAATAAGTGTGAAGAAAGCATAGATTCGTAAGAAGTTTATGGATAAGATATTAAGTGACTGTTTAGTGGGCATAATGTTTGAAATTTTCTTTGTATTAAATCAGCAGTTGACTATATACTCCTTTGTAAGACCTCTTGTCATTTCACTGGTTTTCTGATATTTCTCATGAGTACATCCATTTGTTTGGCTATACTATGACTTTACATAGACAATAGCCCAGCTTTGATACATTTGAATTTCTTTCATTATATCTAGTAAGGCAAAAAATGTTTAACTGATTATTAGTAGAAATATAATTTGACATGGGTGAAGGATATAAAATTAAAGTTATTCAAAAAAAATACAAGAAAGACAAAAATATTGATACCTGGCACAAATCAATGCAAATGTTTAGGCTTTTCTGGAAATATAAGTTGTCACTGAATATTTTATGTTTTGAGAGAGAGTTTGTTCAAAACTAGTTTTTTTATTTTTATTTATTTATTTATTTATTTTGGGTCCGGTCGTGGGGCCTGAACTCTGGGCCTGGGCACTGTCCCTCAGCTCAAGGCTAGGGCTCTACCACTTGAGCCACAGCACCACTTCTGGCTTTTTTCTTTTTGCTTATGTGGTGCTGAGGAATTGAACCCAGGGCCTCATGCATGCAAGGCAAGCACTCTACCACTGAGCCACCTTCCCAGCCCTGTTCAAAACTATTTTGATTGCTCACATCATTAGAAAACAAACTATGGCCTATAATGGTAGCTAATCAGCAGGCTGAGATCCGAAGATTGGGGTTTGAAGCTAGCCGGAGTAGGAAAATCCTGGAATCTCCTATCGGTAACTAACCAGGTGGGGAAAACCTGTACTGAAAGTAAGGCTCAAGTTGTAGAGTGACAACCTCCCCTCAAATGCCTCTCTCCTGATTACAAGAGAAAGACTAATTAGCAAGGAGGTAAATTAAAAATGAATTTATCAGAGAGATTTGTTAGAAAAAGTCAAGTAATCAAAATATGATAAACCAGTTAAGAATAAAATCCCTAGATAGTGTTTACAGTGCCTTATCACCCAACTAAAATACTAGAGAAACCTGAACAAGAGCCTAAACACCTGAGTTTCTATCAGTACAAAAGTATAAATAAGTAATCAATAATGTGTTTAAGCCAGGTTATTGAATAAAAATTTTAAAAAATGATTCACTATGTGTATGGGAATAAATCCATAAGGCCATTAATAAACGTATTTCTCTAGACAATGTAGAATTTAAATCAGTCTACGGCTGGTATTTATGTACAAACTTTGCACGCAAAATATTTAGCCTGCCAGCATCTGCCAGTGCCACAGACAGATTAGATCAGAAGACCCAGTTCCTTCTCATGAATTTTAATCAGAAGTGCTCACAGCTGAGGATTGGCCAGCATTTCTGAGTAGTGATGAAAAAGACAAAACAACAACAACAAAAAAAACCCAAACAGATCAGCCTTTAGAGTAACAGAAGGCCAAGTCTTCTGTGGTAGCAATAGTCTGCTTTCTCCAGCAACATAAATGTACTCACTCTCGATCTATAACCAGGCACGCGACATCATTTTCTTCAGCAATAATGTTAGCTGATCTGACATCATCACTGTGGATAAAAGCAGGGAAGTCAGCTTTTGATACAGTTAGAAACCACACATTCATCTTTGTTAGAGAATCTACTACTTGACACAAAAGTCACATCCATCACTTAAACTTTCAAACACTATACTTTTTTAACATTGTGATTTATTTTCACACATAGCCACACACACACATGCCTACATGTAAAAACTCATACACAGAGAGGATTTGAAATGCATTCCAATAAGGTTATGTATACAAAATTTCAGAGTAGATAACTGTCCTGGGAACATACAGAAATCATTAACTATAACTTTGTATAGAATGTTGTTCTGAGCATTGTGTCACTCAAAATAAAATACCTACCTCTTGATCAAAGAAGAACAACTAATTAGCATGAAGTCAAAGTAAAAAGGAATTCATCAGAGAGATTTGCTGGGAAAAAGTCAAGAAATTAAAATATGATAAACCTGTTGAGAATAAAATCCCCAAATGGTGTTCAGTTCCATATCATTCATTCCGTTAAATACTAATATACCTTCATCTCATAGAATCTAAAATTCATATTATTGATTTAAAATATGAAATGAGTAATGTACATGAATTACAGCTGATAATAAAATGTAGTGTGGTTAATAGTAGCATCTTAAAGGTGCATAGTAGAATAGTAGAATAGTAGAATAAGATGGATTATGTATTATCTAATGGCAAGTTTAATTTCTTAATGAGGGCCAATGAATCAAATATAACTAATGTATTTATTATTAGAAGCCTTATTTATGTTAGATTTGTCCCCCAGTTATAAGTTCAAGATGCCAGAAAGGTACACCTTTTATCTAGTATTCATTGTTCAGAGATCCATTGTAGGTGACCTAGAAGTAAACATTGGGAAAGCTCTGGACAACTTCAATATAAATGGCAACCTGCAGAGTATGGAATCACTCAAGGCCCACCACCTTAGTGAAGGACAAAGAGAAATTCCACCCATAGCCCATCTCTTCCATTTCAAAGAAGCTCTGTGTCTGCCTGATTGATATCATGCATAACTTATGGTAGAGTCTCTCCCCAGTTTACAAGATCCTGGCTAGACAGTATTAGTGAGAACAGTGAGAACATCAGTTTAGTGAGTTTTTAGATCAAAAGCACAGTAGATAGTGCTCAATTTGTGCATGTAATTAAAGACAGAGAGAAAGAGAGAGAGAGAGAGAGAGAGAGAGAGAGAGAGAGAGAGAGAGAGAGAGAGAGAGAGAGAGAGAGAGAGAGAAGTAGACACTGAAGCAGAGACAAAGGCTGAGGTAGAGCTAGTTGGGGAAGGTAGCAGTAGTTGAGATAAGAGACATGGAGAAGTGGATATAGCCATGAACATACACATAGCCTTGGGTTGTAGACCAACTATTTGGTTTGTGAATTCAGACAAAGGAAAAAGATATAACATTCCTTTCACATGTCAGTGTCACAGTGGTCACTGACAAATGCTTTATAACTATTAAATGTTCATATACTCCAGGTTATTTCACAGTAACTGTATAAATGCCATGGATTTATTTCTACAAATAAAATTAATCAAGAACTTGTGGAACTATTTCATATCAAGTCATGAATGTGTATAGCATACAAGGAATCTGAATCACAGTAAGCAATTCCTAAAAAAGTGATAGCATAAAAATGTAAAAAATATTTGACTGCAACATCCTTCTCATTCACTTTAGCTTTATGTTTTCAAATAATGTGAGGAATTGAATGTTTATGCATTAAATCTAACTTTCTGTTTGTCATAGGAAGAAAATATAATTGAGTATGAGCTTGTTTTGTCTAGAAGTATGAGAAAAACAATCTATAAATGTTAAAAAGACATACTGAAGTCTTAGATGATAGTACATGATGATTATCTATTACAAGAAAGGTAACTTCCCTTTTACTGAAATTATCCCATTATCAGCTAGAAACTGAAAAATCAAAGTTCAGCCTGACTTTAATATTATTTATAAATTGTTTAATAAGCTATAACCATTTAAAAATTTTAATACTTGAGTTTGCTTTTAAAATGAATAGCTTTATAATTTTAATACAATCAAATTTGTCTTTAAGTAATTTCTAAGTACTTTTTTTCACTGAAATTAGACAAACCTGTCATACAAATCAGCAAAATCTAGACTTCATAAAGCAGCCAAGAAAATAATAAATGAACAGCAATGCAACTTATTTCCTCTAAGCATAAATCTGGAATTCAATAATTTAGTTACAGCATCAATTTTAAATGAGATCTTAAGTAATTCCAAGTATCTGCATAAGAACATATGTCACTCCAAAAAAAGGTATGTCGCTTGATATTTCAGGAAGCTACTTATACCTAGGAAAGTGTATTTCTTTACACATGAGGTTTTTTGAGTTTCAGGCAGTGCAGTGTGTCCCCTGAGCCATTAATCTGCCATTGAAAACATTTTTTCATGAGTTAGATCGATAGCAAAAGAACTCATACCTCAAAAGATTGAAGGTTGAAATAAAAATTTCAAATATAGTATTTTGAGTTGTTTCTAAAATGTGCAAAATAAAAAACTTTCAGAAATTCCTAAGTATGCCTTACTTTTTAAATGATGATTTAAAATAATCACAATTTACGTGAACAAATGCAGCAATGGTACTCACTAGAAACTATATTGAAAATGAACTACAACATGTGGGTGGGGACTGGATGGAAAATCTGGGAGAAAGTTAGGGAAGCCATTACCTGACTTGAGTAACTGTGATTGGAAAAAAACAAACCTCACAATTTTATGAAATTTCCATTTGATTACAAAAATTAAGTAAGGCACTATTTCAAGTTTTGTAAAACTTGTTTTTGTTTCGAATTTTCTCATTTTAATCACTTCCCATTTTAATTGTTTCCCATTCAATCATTTCTCTTATTTCAAACTCAAACCTAATACAACTCCAACCTTATTTTTCTTAACAAACTTGAGACTTCTCAATGATTTTCTGTGCAAAGTTAGTATAATTGTATCCTTCATATCAATTTTTTGAAGCCATCCAAACATTTTTGTTTCATTCCTAGGTATTTGTTGCCATTTGTTGGTAGCTCAATTTGACGATTCTGAATAAATAGTTTCATATGCACGTAAAACAGTCCAAGCACTTTAAGTATCCATATAAATTCATGGGTTCACCTGATGAGAGCTTTTTCTCCAAAGTACTCTCCTTTCTGCAGGGTTTTTATCAGCTGTGGTTGATCGTGGCCCTCGGTACTCTGTGTGACTTTTACCTAAGTGATGTTACAGAATTAAAAGAAGAGAGAAGTTAATTTTTTAAAGCTACTGTTTTTATACATTATTTTACTATATTTAAACTAGCATACATCAATAGTGAAAGAGTGTTTCATTGTGGTAATTCTATATACACATATATGTACTTTGAACAAATTTACCCCCTCGTTTAGACTTCTATCTATGTCTTTCCTTTCCTTTTCAAATCATTTGGTGGGTTTTATTATGTGATTTCATACATATAACATATTTCAAGGTAACTTTTAAAAATGAATCTAGTAGCTCCTTCCTACAGATCCTCAAAGCAAATATTAATGGTCCTGTTTGGTGTTTTTTTATTTCAAAAAGTCTAATTGAGTTAACAAACAATCACAAGTATCACAAAATAGCCAGATCCTATGTACCCTCTGAAATGGAATACAAGATGTAGTTTGGAGAAAGGACCACAACTTCTTTGGGCATCCTAAAATGAAATATGGTCCAGGAAAGTACAAGAAGCCCATAGCAAAGACAAACAAAAACTTCAACATTACCTATTTATAGCTAGAATTATTTCAAGTCAACATGTTAATAGTGTTATTTCATGGTGATTAGAATTTCTGATATTTATGTTAATGAATTAACTTTTTAAAATATTGAGAATAAGTACAACCCCTTTATTGACCAGAATTCTTTCTTTTAAACACAAGGACCATATGGAGGTGACATCGTAGGAATTAGTTCTGAGTGTTAGTTGGTCCAAAGGTTTGAAACATTTTGTCAATATTTTTCTTTCACTGGGGGCACAGTTCAAAGTTCAGTTGCATTTTTTTTTTGGGTCAGGTTGTGGGGCCTGAACTCTGGGCCTGGGCACTGTCCCTCAGCTCTTCAGCTCAAGGCTAGCGCTCTACCATTAGAGCCACAGCACCACTTCTGGCTTTTTTCTTTTTGCTTATGTGGTGCTGAGGAATTGAATCCAGAGCCTCTTGCATGCAAGGCAAGCACTCTACCACTGAGCCACCTTCCCAGCCCCAAAACAATTCTTTTTTTTTTTCTTTTTGCTTATGTGGTGCTGAGGAATCGAACCCAGGGCCTCAGGCATGCAAGGCAAGTGCTCTACCACTGAGCCACCTTCCCAGCCCCTTCAGTTGCATTTTTGTAAACAAAAAAAAAATTACAGAGGCTGGAAAGGTGGCTCAGTGGTAGAGCACTTGCCTTGCATGCATGAGGCTCTGGGTTCAATTCCTCAGCACCACATAAGCAAAAAGAAAAAAGCCGGAAGTGGCGCTGTGGCTCAAGTGGTAGAGCACTAGCCTTGAGCTGAAGAGCTGAGGGACAGCGCCCAGGCCCAGAGTTCAGGCCCCACGACCAGACCCCCAAAAAATATTACAAAAGAAAACTCCGGACTCTGATAATAAACTCTTCCACAGAACATATAAAATATAAACTATCTGGCAACTTAAAGATACAGGGACTCAAGAGTTGAGTCTATTCCTCAATATATCACAAATGCCCTTGTGTCTCTGAGGAACACTGAGTCAACACAGAACAGTTACCCACTTAAAAACTAAGTTAAGAAAAAGAACAAGGACACAGACACATGATGGATATGTAGATAGGATACACTGATAGATAGACAAATGTATATAAAGAAAAATTTGCACCCATATGTAAATCAGTTTGAGTTACAGACTATAAAATTCTCAATCCATGTTGGTTTTATAGATTTTATAGCCATCAACTGTTGACTGTATTTTTCTCTACATGCTTGTCATCTTGTCTGCTGGATGAAATAATATTCCAGCACTATTCTTGGATTGATGGGAAATATACACTTATTGATAATAAAGGACCTCAGAGATAACCTAGCCATTATACATAATGAAGTTAGGCCCAAAGAAAGTGGAGTAATTGCATGAGGTCGGTCACTAAAAGAATTACTCTTCAGCTGTAATTCAGAACAGGCCTCTTGTTGCATTACCCCAAAACCTACCTCTTTTGCAGAACCTCAGGAAATGCTCCCAAGGAAGTTCTTTTGCCCATAAGATGCAGAAGATTTATAGTGTCACAAACCTAAAGAGCACTATGCATTTATGGATAAAACTTTTTGGTTTACGTTAAATACACATTAATTAATATTTACCTTTCCTTTTGCCAAAATGAAAAAAGTGCTTCCTTCTTCTCCTTCCCGAATGATATAATCTCCTTTGTCATAGTATTCCTATTGGGATGACAGGAGAAAATATTAGATGCAAGTGGAGGCATACAACTGAAGACATAAAGGCAATAGAACTTTTACATCTGAAATGAATGTTTTGCACCTGCTTCTTTTATTTATTGCTCATTGTAACCTTAAGCTTTTCTTAAATTGCCATCATCAACTGTGGAAAAGGTTAGGAGACTTACTTTATTATCCACATTGCATTTGTAGTTTTGTTTGGTTTCAGAAAAAATTCACTTGGAACACTGAATTTTAGCTATGGAGAACAATATCATAAAAATAAATTAAACATAACTAACATGCAATAAGCTTTCACCTAAATATAAGCTTCCTAGTGATTGGCAACTCTCTGAAGATTACATGTAGAAAAAAGCATTTAGAAAAGAGCAAATGATTACATAGTTGTTGAAAATACTATCCCTTGTGGATATTGAAACAGATACTGTCAATTTCTAATTCTCTAAAGATCAATTACTCCTACAAAGATCCTATAGACATGCTAACTAGTTCTGTCATACATGTTCTTTTTAAAGACAGCATCTTACAATATGAAGAAGTTAGATGTTTTTGGAAATTTTGTGGGTTGATTTATCTTAATTAAATTTCAAATGTTCACATATTTCTTCTTATGTTTATTGTTTCTTTCCCTCACAGATTATTATGAAACTAGAGAATTCTTGAGCAAGGAAATGTAATTTATCCACTTCTTAAAGAAAAAGACCAATTTAGTACCTTAGAAAGCAAAAGATAGATTTAACTGTCTGCCTCTATATTGCTTTAATTGGATCTTGTCTCAAAGTTATAGAGCTGAAATGGATCTCTTAATTAATTATTTATGCACATAAAACGGGTTTGTTGAATTTTTAAAAAAGACATAAACCACAACATAATAGCTCTCCTTTGTTTGTCATTTAGATGTGAAAATAAATTCCAAACTAAACTACTTTTGTGTGAGTGAATTTTACTGGTCAATGTACTCTTAAGACCAACTCACATTTATTAAATAAATAGTACTCCTAATGTGAATAAAATTTTTATTTATGTAGCACCGTGCACACTTAAAAAACATTTCAACATGTCATTGAAAAAAGTATAATGTCTTATGGGGGAAAGTATTTTGAATCTAACTATCTAGTTTCAAATCCCAGTTCTACACTGACTTCCACTTATTAATGCATAAAATTAAAATCCATTTACCATTCAAGTCTTAGACCATTTACTTTCAAAGACTTAGGAAACTACATTAGTTTTCTCTGCCACTGAAACAAATGACCACAAATTCAGTGGCTTAGAAACTCTTTTATTGTATTATAACTTCTGGGAATCAGAAAATCCAGGCACAGCCTGGCTTGATTATACTTCTCTGTTTGGGGTACTCAATGCAAAATTTGAGTCACCAATGGAGATGTATTTCCTTCTGGAAGCTCATGGAAAACCTGCCTTAAGTCTCATTCAGGTTGTTGGCAGAATTCATTTGTAGAATGAGGTCCCCATTTCCTTACCAGCTGTCAGAAGAGACTACCTTTTCACTCCTGGAGGCCTATATATTATTCCTGGACCCTCTATATTACAGAATTAGTAATGGTCTGTACAATTCTTACCCATGGCGCCTCTACTCTAACAAGAAATTTCTCCTCTGTTTAGGGCTCATATACTGATATCCAGCTCACCTAGCCAGTTCAGAATAATGTCCTATTTAAAGCTCCAAGCCTTTATGTATCTTCAAAGTCCCTTAACCCATAAACTATAGCATAGTCACACATTGCAGGGATTAGGGTTTGGCATTTTGGAGAATCATTTTCCTTTTTTGAATAAACTAGTTAAAGACAATGTTTTCTGGGGCACTAAGAACATCTTGCATATAGTAAATGTCCTATTAATAGTTTCTGTGCTAAAGATGAAGATAGTTACATTTGCATAGCTGTTCTATATACTGCACTTCAGTTTCCTTTGCAGTAAAATTAAGATTATATACCTACCACAACCTAACATTGAGGATGAGTAGGAGATGTACATCCGATGTGCCTGGTAGAGTGTTTGGAATATACCAGGCATCTGGTGACTGTAATGCCTAGGAAGAGGCTACAAACTGATCCTGAGTCCTCTGCAGGCACATATGGCCACCCAGGGAAATCAGGCTCCTACTTTAGTTGTAACCCTATAATTAACTTTGATCTGAAAGAACTGGGGCAGAGGTCATCCAGGTCAAGCCTGTGAATACTTTCATGCTGACATGTTCAGAACTTTAACCCCACAACTCCCACCCCCTATTTTAATGAATGACCCTGTGAAATCTTGAGAACCACTTGCTGATAGAAATGGCCAAGGAGTCATCAGTTTCAGTTCCTAGGAGTTTATGTGGATCTGAGCAGGAACATCCTCCCTGGACTGCTATGTGAACAAGAGACATGTTTCTATTTCATATGGACAGGGACGTTCTGAAAGTCTTTGCTTCCTTTACCTCTTCACCTATTTCTCATTTTAGACTTATTACAAGTCTTTGCAGACAAGTTTTACAGAGATATTGATTATGACCCTTAAGGATGATCACAATACCAAAGTCCAGGTGTCTTCATTCTCTTAGTTTAATATCCCTTTCCTTTAACTAAAACTGCAGTCATGTGAGATTTTTTTTCCTAATTCTGATCATCTGCTCTCCAATCTTTTCTGTCCCTATCCCAATCTCTGTCCCCATTACCTACAGATCAGAAAGACATGGAGAATTTTGGCAGTGCCATTCAACTGTTTTTATATTATGATAAAGTCTTTGATGTATACAGACAGAGGTGTGACTTTCATTCCTGTCAACCAGATAGGTTTAAAAATAAAATGTTTGAAGGGGGACACTGAGAAAGAGCTTTATTGTTTCTTGAGAGACAATTTTCCTCTTAGTATTTTTCCCAAGAGTGATTCTTTGTCACCCCCAACTTCAGCAGGATCATGAATAATACCTCCCAGTGTGTTGACAGTAACTTCATAGATCAGACAAAGCTGTGGAAATAGGTCAGACCAAAATATATGGTGGTAAGTACTGGCCATGATGCTAGACTCTCCA